>NC_081446.1:8336297-8352835 GCF_007210705.1 Tigriopus californicus
CGCTACTTCACAGCAAATGAGATCCGTGTGTCAATAACACGAATGTTAACACTTATTTATATTTGTGCGATAGATATTGGACATATAGAATCATACCTTTAGACCTGTTTTTAAATATCCAATTTAAGGGTGCAAAATGTACGAGTTACGAGCCCTCTGTGCATTCTTCTAGACAAAGAAAATCGGGCAACTATTGTTTTGTGGATTGCTTTTTACTTTGGGTAATTAGAACGTGAATAAATCCATTGTCCAATCCAAAATAATTCTGAAAATGGATTCTGAAATATCTCAAGACATTGGTGAAAAATGATGAGTGCTCAAATACAATCGAGAATGGAATTCTGCCACAGAAGCATGAAAGACTCGCCCATTTCATCCATGAAAGCAAGCAACAATCGCTTTGGGAACACGTTTGCTTCCCAACCAACTTTATGAGGAACTGAACCAGCGAAGAAAGTTTTGTCGTGCTAAAAGAGGAGACCAACTTGTACCTTTCTATTCAACAACAGCAACAACAACAACAACGAGAACAGATCCCGGAGCCATAGTGAAGCCGAACTTCAACAAGCCAAAGAACGATACCACTGATAAAACTGGTGATTTAGCTTGTCGTTTTGATGACTAAAGTTATCTCATTACGTACTACACAGTCTCAACGAGGATGGTCTACAATTGCCTCCATGTCAAGATCTTTGCCAAGCATGAGATATTGGGAGCTGTATGCACGGACTACGCTCTGTATATCCGAAACGAGTGCCTTCATGGATTCAACAAGCAACAACTCGTTTGAGTTCTGAGCAATAAGCGAGAGTTTTGCTAATGATCCTGTTCAAACGAGTTGTCTGGGGGCAATTCTCGATATTTAGATATCTTCTTGTTCACGATAGCTACGCATATGCCAAATTCACCTTACAATTCGGGTGATGAGCATTAACCTGATCAGATCTGCAGATCCACCTTTCTCACTTAAGCGTATTCAAATGTCTCGCATATCAAATGGGGAAGACAAAATAACGTCCTACCTATGACACTTCAAGCTTTATTATAGGAATTATAAAACAACTTTCGTATCATTAAGTGTGCCATTACGCAGACCAAGAGTAGATTTCTAGTATATCCTTTCGCAAGGCCATAGAAAGATCGTGGATCTGAACCACGGCAATCTTAAGGGACTCATTTGTCGCCAAGAAGCCATGTCAACAAGCCATAATAAAATAGGGCTTAGGTTGGTAGGTTTCGTCCTTGTGTCTCTTCAGGGAAGACATTCGTTTCAGGGAAGGCAGAATTTCTCTCGTATGGAGCATCTTTCAGATGGGATGTGGAGGGCTTGAAGACAATGAGGGAACAACGAAACGAAAGACTCTTTAGTCCAGGGATTTCTTGTTACTTGTCCACTAATGAAGATCTCGGTTGGCTCGCTGACGGGCTCGTTCCCTCCAGGAATGGATCTGGGCATTGAAGTGAACTTAATGCCCTTTCAGAGAGGGCTCAATTATTTCTTATTCATTTTATTGTCTATGCCATACTCGATAGACAGCAAGTGAATGTGTATTCTTACTCTATGTATGGGGAGGACTTTTCGTTTAAGAGCTGGTCTGACGAAGAGTCCGATCCTCATTGATCTAAGAATACTAATTGGGACTTATTGGGACTTCATTGCCAGAGACCACAAAAACTTATAGCATAGGAACATCCACAACAAAAACAATCTGTATTGAACGAAAAACATTCCTTAGTAATAAGGCCTGAAACTTGAGCATTCGTCTATTGAGTTAATCCAAGCGAAAAATAATGCTTTTCGGTTGCGTTTATTTTTCCACTCTTTTGTTTTAACACTCACTAGGTTGCTTAGTACAGTTTTGCCCTTGATTGTGGTCTTTTTGAAGTCCGGCTTTTACCATACCTCTTACTTTCTTAATTGAAATAAGCCAGATGGAAAATACCCAGATTGATGACCAGTCAGAATAGAAAATATGAAATAGATTTCTGAACCGCCCGAATAAAATTCTAGTTGATGCCATTCCCGCAAAAAGATATGCCTAAAGAGAATTGTTGACGTAATTGGTATTCCTTATTTGTAATATAAACTTGGAAGCCTTGTACAAATTGCTGAATTATTCCGCGCTAAACAACGTCATAATGACCAATTCATGCATTAAAAGGCGTGCGAAAAAACAAAAAAGTGTGATGCACGTTGGCTTTGATATTTTGTCGGGGATATGTGCCTCATTCTGTGAAACGTGTACGATTCTATATTTTATCCCGACCTTTATCCTAAGTGGAAAGAGCAATAAGTAAGTGCAAGCGGTTCTTAGGTTGTGTAACGCCGGAATAATCCCGGTAGAATTCTCTGGAGTTCACCTACACTTACGTACACATATGACCCTCATACCCGATACGTAATGCGTACCCAAGGTCCGTGTTTCCGTTCTGGTTGTACTTCTTCCCAGTTAGCTAGCTGGCTAGCTTCCATCTCACCTCATGTATCCCCTTACTGGAGCCTTGGAAGCACCAACTGAATGGAACGGACCAAGTGAGGTGGTTCCCCAGTCTCCTAGTAGAAATACAAGCGCCACTCGTACTGCTGATAGTTCTTCATCTGCCACTGGAACCGTCAGAGACTCGAAGTTGGTATTGCGGTGCGGCCAGTGGTGGTGCCGCGGAAAAGTGCCCAAGCAAAGCGGTATGGTAGTAGATACTACAGTAGTCGAAGATGTTGTGATGGAGCAGCCTACGTTCGTTGATGGAGAGAACGAGAAAAGCAGAGGAAGAGAAGGAAGGGGAGAGAGAGAGAGAGAAAGGAGGGAGGACGAGGAGGTTCAAGCGATTCTGTCTTCTTTCAAATCATTGGGACGCGTGTCCGCTCAAAGGCCGACCCGTCTAATGGAACATTGGAACCTACGATGGGAACGGTGTATCTATGAATTGTGAAAGGGGACAAACTCACTCTTGAGCACGGACGAAAGCCGGTATTCAAATGTGTGAAGAACAGGATTCCTGAGGAGCACAGTCCCGTTGGAGGTGGAAATGATGCTGTTTTTGCGAGGCAATGCAACCAGCAAGTACAAGGAGTAGTAGTAGATGGCAAGGTATGCAAATTTCCAGCCATTGGTCATTTAGGGGTGCAGAAATAAGACTACTTCAAACAAGGCGATTTTAAATGCAAGAAATGAGACTGAAAAGGTTGTCCTTGATTTAGACGGAATTAAACTTTATTCCATGCTAAAGATTTGGCACCATGGTTCTTGTCTTGAACTATAACATGGCTGTTCAAAAGAAACAAGTGTGGCCATAAGATGATGAATAAGACAGAACAATGTTGTGGATGATGTGGGGTCACTTGGAAAGGTCACAACATATCTACGATCCCTGTCATCCATGTGTCCTAGGATCCCGACAGCTTAGCCATGCTTTAGCTTGTGCGCTAGAGAGGAACCTGACGAGAACAGTACATGGAAGAATACTAGTAGTAGTACGTACGTACGTACATCTGTTTCTTCTAACCCGAAGGGGCTTTCACTGTTCGGAAGTGTGCTGGTGAGTGAGCAAGTAAGTGAGTGAGTGAGCGAGTATGTGCCTGCCTGATTGCCAAAGTGTATCGAGGGAACAGGGCTAGTAGCAGTAACATGGCTACTAAGAAATCTTCCTTCTTTTTTCTCTTTCATTTCTTCCACAGGACCGAGAAAGATCAGAGGCCCAAAATTCGCCAGCGAACAGCCAAAAAACCGTGTGTGCTTGTCTCAGACGGAGAGAGACGGAGAGAGAGGGCGACCGAAGGAGAGGGGCCGAAAGAGAGAAAGACAGAGAGAAAGAAAGAAAGAAAGAGAGCTCCCTTGGTCCGTTGGTCGGTCGATCGGTCGGTCGGTCGATCCCCTCACTGGAATGGTGTTTCAGTTGTGCGTGAGTTGGTGGCCGTTCAACAACACCGGGTCTTGTCATTTGCGAACGGCCAATTCCATCTTCTTCCTTCTCTTCTTCATCTCCATCTCCTCATTCTCCCTCTCCTTCTTCTCTTGCTTCTTTTTCTGCGATCGGCTATTAAAACATCAGAAGGAACAAGAAGAGTGTGGTAAAGGAAGTGATTTTTCTGGACCCAAACCCAAGACTAACCTTACTAATGGAGATAAAGCCCGTCTTCAGCCCGATGTGGAGTGCTCCTTGAGAATAATAGACAAAAAGCCAGATCCCGGTGGTATCGTCTCATTTTCCATCATATCCATCCCGCTAAGCATTCGTAACCTCTTGTTCCCGTTGTTCTCGGTCTTGCTCAAACACGTCAGCATCCCATTCTTCTGTTCTGTGTTCTGTCTGAATCCTAGGCTACTTCTCGTTCTCATTCTCTTCTTCGCCAGAGCTTATTTCTTATTCCTCTCGTTTCCCCAAGTTCTGTCTGTTAACTTTGGATCATTCATGGAGAGGAAGCTCCCCTGAGTTCCACTTTGTCGACGTCGTTTTCATTCTCGTCGTTTAATTCTTCTTTTTCATCATCAACATCATCAACACCGTCAGTGACGGCAGAATAGTCACAGGTCGAGTATCTCACTTACGGACGAAGCTCAGATGAGCCAAAAGATAAGCTCGGCAAATATTACGTATTGGTTCCTGGGTGCTATTATTGGAAGTATCGTCTTCCTTTCTTCGTGTCCTTTTTCTTCCTCATCGTTTGAGAGTCCCATTTCGGTCCAAAAATGTCCTCAACCTCATTTTGTCCCTATCCATGCGACAACATGCATTAGGAAGATAAAAGAGGGTTGGAAACGCGTTTAGGGCCACAACCACCACCTACTCCTAACACTAATAGTGGTGGGCTCAACAACTGACAACTTGTGCAACAAGATCACCTCCACCTCTAACAGCAATAACAACAACAACAACAAACTTTTGTGGTACACAACAACGACGGTTTGGGTCCCAGTGAACTATTGACTCTGATTGTTACTCAAACAATTATTCCATTTGTGTGTGAGATTTATGGTGATACTTGGGTCTCCTTGAGAAGAAATAATTGTTAGCCAGTGCAGCACGCTCTTCGTCCATGCTTCTTTTCATTACACTTTTGGTGACATGTGATTACCAGACGTACCTCACCCAAAGGTAGGCAGGCGGCAAGGCAACCCGGGCAGCCTTCAGATAAATGGAGCCTACCTAAAGTGAATAGACCAGCCTTGTTACGTGAAGTGTAAGAGAAGAATGTTGTGGCACAAAACAGTAGTGCCGATTTAAACATTAATCCGATTTAAAAATTAATCCGATTCAAACAATTGCATCATCTATCGCAACTTTTTCTTCAATGCCACGGTAAGACCAAAAAACGAAAATATATCTAAGCTAAGTGCGAATTTATTCATGAAGGTAAACATGACCAACGGATGTTGAGGAGCAAAGGATCTTCTGTTCTGTAGCTCTCTCTTTTCATCTTCATTGTCTAGAGACAATAATAAACACACCGATGTCCGTCTTGCTGCAGCAGGCTGAACACGAATGTGGGATCAAAGTAAGATGGCCAAATATCGAATTCCTGCACAGGGCGTCAAATTCTTAATTACTTTGAGTCAGATTATTTCCCACATGTTGACACTCCCCCTCTCATCGAAATCTTGAATGACCGAGGAGACTTGCTCGAGAAAGTGATCTCCATAATGCAAAGATGTGCAGCATGGCATGACATGGTACGGTTTCTTCTTTAAGACCCTTGAGTCTTTCAAAGGGCACTTAACGATATCTCAAGCGAAAGGAACCGAATGAAGTTAGATATCTCATCTTAGGGAAATGAAGGTTAGCGGTGTCAAAATCAGCATCCAGGTGGCCTCAAAGTCAATTAGAGACCGGTTACTATCCTTCTCCAAAACTTTGGATCACTCTGTTTTCGGGCGTTGCCCAATGTTGTAAGTGGCGTAAAATTCATCGGGTTCCTCTCCTATGTAATCGCATCAAGTTTGAACAGTGGTGACTTGAATCAGATGCTTGATTGGCTCCCTGCCCTTGAGGGGTCTTGATTTCGAAGGCGGTCTGGAACTAATAAAATAAGTTTTCATAGAGGAAGAGAGTCTGAGGGATTTTTCCTGAGGAAATTGTGTTATGACATGACCCATTGCCAAAAGACAGAAGAGTTTATAATAAGGTAATGAATCTTTGATCCAATTAAACGCCAGCAAATTTTAACGGAACAAACACACTCCAAGAAAAGCTAGGGTCGACCCAACAATTTTCGATTGGAGCCGTCATGGGGTATTGCATTCAGGTATGTAGAACAAGCTGAGGTGTCGACTAGTGCAGCAGGCTTTTAATTAGGTCCTGATGATTCAGCAATACTAGCCCACATTACTATGTGAGTAGCAACGTGAAAAAGATTATTTAGGAAGGAAAGTGTATCGGTGATGAATCGGGAGAGAGACCTAGCCAGATAGAATAAGTGAGCGGGAGATGGCCTCTGACCAATACTGCTTAGGCGTCTTGAGATAATCAGAGGAGGTCAATAGCTTACATACATTGAGAGAATGCACCGAGTGTACAAGGTTCTTCTGCATTCAAGGACGCTACTACTAACCAAGTTCTTAGAGCGGAGCATACTTCATCTTCATCATTATCCTCGTGAAGATGAGAAGGAGTGGTCTTTGGTCTTTTGGCAAGGGAAAACGACTACAATTACGACATCTACTTCGAGTACGACTAAAACTACCACTACGATTACTACTACTACTACGATTACTACTACTACTACGATTACTACGACTACTACGATTACTACTACTACTACGATTACTACTACGAGTACGACATTTTCGCCAACGTGGTAACCAGACTCAAGCACTGCGTGGCCGTCAAGGGTGATGTGTTTGAGAAATGATTATATAATTCTTCGATATAAACCTTACAGCTTTAATTTTAGGCCTTGAGTTTTCCGACTCATTACAACTGAGTTCTGTTTCATTATGTAGATGATAACATGGCGCAGCCAGTACTACTACCTCAACATACACTAACCTCAGGTTCTTCCTCGACAAATTACCCCTGAGCGAACTGACAATACCAGACGAAAAGCAAAAAGGAAATTCATTTTGTTTTTCTCTTGCAGTTTGGCTTGAAAAAGGCCACGACCTTTAGCTTCCTTTTTGGATAAGCTCCATTCAGCGAGAAAGCAAGCAAGATCGATATTGAAGTGTCTTTGCAACATCAACATGTGGAGTGTACTGCTACTTTCACTGTATTGTATTTGAAGCTGGCTAGAGCCATTCAGAAGGCATGACAGATTTCTCTCACACGTTCCTCGGCCAAAGAGATTTATTTCGTGATATGACGTAAATGCCAAACATCGCATTTGTGCTTGAGCATAGACAAGGAATCGAATTGATTCCTTCTCAAATTTGCACCTCGGATTGGAAAATGAGCATCTCAATTTCTGGCCGATACAAGGATTGCATGAAAGATGGATCATGGCTGTTGGCAGTTGAAATGAAATTTCTGATCAACGAACATGGAACGCCTCTGTTCCGCTTAAAGTCTCTGTCCTGAAACTGGGACGAAGGGACCAAAAGCTAGGCCCATAATATCTTTGAAAAATCCGGAGAGAAATAGAAGCGAATGAGACTAGGGAATACGCGAACGACAGTAAAACATTTAATCTAATACGATATGCTTTCAAGCATCCTACAAAGGGTTTCTGAATGTGAATACAGCGGCTTTTTGTCGTTGGATTTAATTAATGGGCGCAGCCTCATTGAAATATTTTTCAGTTCATTTCTCTCCCAGCCATCGGACTCAGCTATATTCTTGAATCTGAAATATGTCTGATCTGCATTTCCACAGAAGTACTTATTTCGGCTGATATTCTGTTACAGTGAGCATCCCAGTAATGAATATTCTAGGGTACCTGTTCTTGGATCTGTCGTTGTTCAGGTTTTTCAAGCCTCATCTTTCGGCATTGTGACGTAATGATATCCCAACGGCACCCGTTGTGTAAGTGAAAAGGACGGGGGAATAAAAACTCATTTTCCAGGCGAGAGACTGTAGAGGGGGCTTGAAAAATGCTTTGGATGAGATAGGTGGAACCTAATAAAAAGTGCCATGGTTGGAAAATAGGGATGGAGGGAAAAGGGAGGGAACAACAACTTGAAGTTAACAAAGTTTATTGCCTTGAAACGTTTGTGGCGTGCTGACAAGCTCATTTTCCACCATGGCACAAAACTACAAAACTGGTGGATAAGGACGAGGGTTACTCTCAAGCTAGTCAGACGAGATCGCAAATTGGATTGAAGGGGAGAGAGACTTTATTGCTGCCTACAACTAACCGACACAGGCTCGAAAATTGGCAAATTTTACACATGTAGTACGTATGCTATGGAATGAATTCTCAAGATGTTTGCAGTCACTCCTACGTTTGACGAACGATGCATAAGTTTGAAACGAACGTGACTTATTATCCAAACTTGCTCGCGACGCAGACTAATCAAGAAGGCCGATGTGAAACCCACCTAATGTGATCCACTAGTAAGAAACCCACTCCGATAATTGTTTTTCCTTCAATATCTTCATAACACTTGAAGAAAAGGTTGAAGTACCACCAAATAACCTTCGGTTGATTCTTTTGTTCAGAAACATCCTTGTAAAAAATATTAGGAGAACTTGGAAGACAGTGAAAGCCTAAGCAACGTCCAATGGTCAGTCATGCAACAACGTGTGGCCTAAATACAAAATGGCTCCCTTTTTTTTTGGAGGGGGAGTGGGGAAACATTCTGTCATTGTTACTGTTATTACTGATGAAGATGATGATCGTCATGATGCGGGTGATGGTCAACATCATCATTTTCATCTTGCACTGCTCGCATTGAAAATATATTTTGGACCTCCCAATTTGGTTGGGTCGGACAACGAGAATGTATTTATACTGTACGTACAAATAAGACCGCCCAAATATGGGCAGATGAACGGGAGGGCTGAAAATGAATGCATAATCAGAATTCTATCATGAAGGTGACCTAGTACCCTTCCAATGATTTGTGTGGGATGTGTAATAAATGAACGAAAGTTACGAACTCCAAATCATTTCTTGAACTTATTGACCTATCACTTCGATCATTCGTCTTCTCCTACTTGATCAAGGTGCTGAGGATTGCTTCATTCAGTGAGCCAAATGAGAGGCTACCCTTGAGTTGAATTCTAATTCATTCACATACACTATGACCATAAAGTTCTTGCTTTTTGTTGAAATTAGTCAAACTGATGAACGGAATAAGTAACTTATTTCATTTATTTTTCAGTCTAATCACCTTTCACTCCAACAACCTTTTTCAGTTTACTCTAGTATAGACGCAAGTAAGGACTGAAAGATATTTAGTTCAATCACGGACCATAATTCTTAAAGCTGCTTCTCAAGGTGTTTGGCGAAAGAGGCTGGTCCCATCTAACTGACCCTCATGTGAAGGACTATTCATAATTCTCGATGGAATTAAGGTCAGGTGAATCACCAGGCCACACCTGTTATCTCCAGAAGTGATGAACATTCGTTTCCAAACAGTTCTCGATGCTTGTGACTGTTTGAGGTGGAGCAGCATCTTGCATAAAAATTACTCTTGAAGTTGAGGGGGTGAATTTTCTTTGGGTCAAAGGGCCTGTGGCTATTTTAGGCAAAATCTCATCCTGATAATGTTTGGCATTTACTTTGATGTTTTGAGGAATGAAATGCAAATCAGACAAGATGCCTTCCAAATTTTGAGCCCAATGGTGGTCGCACATTGAGTTTGGAGGAGGGAATAATTGGAAAGGGACTTCCTTCTTCTCACCAAATTATTTTGTTCCAATCTTCAGAAGTCCAGGATTTTTTGTCTTTGACGAAGGTTAACTTTGCTTCTTTCATTGTATCAGTAAAAAGGGACTTTGCTTGATGCTTGCTTATAGGCACGGGTGCCCACCCATGTGATGCTTCAAATGGACTCTGCGGGGCTCCTTACTCATCGATAATCATTTTTGGCTAGCCTAACTGACAGTTTTCGGGTGCTTTGTAGCCTCTTTCCCAAGTTCAGGTTTAGTACATGCTTGATCACTCCGGTCACAACCTTGGGACGACCTGATCGAGGTTTGTCTTGGAGGCTTTTATGTGCCCGGTGGCGAGCCCACCAAAGTTTAACAATTCGTAATGAGATCCCCAAGGTATTAGAAGTAGCTCCAGCCTCAGCCTCAATCATACCAACCCAGCGTCCTCTGAGGGCGTCTTTGGTGTCAAGCGGCATTTCATTTTCTCCAGAGAAGTGATGCTTCGGCAATTAATTCACCTTGGCCGAAACAGATACTGTACCATTGTGTTAATTGGAATTTCCCTCTTCAATGTTGTTAACATCTAGCACGTGTCTTTGGTTAAGCAGTCCATATGAAGCGAGAGATATAAAATGCTGCTAGACTTTAATGGTGCGAGAACTTTACGGTCAAAGTGAACAATACGTACATAGAGTATCATTAGAACAAGACTTTGTGATTGCACTCTTACATCTGTGGATGCTAGATAGACATGCATGTTGGAAGCTAGTGAATTTGTGAGTGAAACTGGCAGCCTGTCTGCACTGCTCCACGACTTGGCATTTGGTGGAAAGTATTGGCAAAATACAATTCTCATGATGCTGTACGTACATGAACTTGCCTAGTTCGCTTGAGGGCACTTTCCTGCGCTGATGAACGACAAGTTCGCTCTTTCTCTTGCGAGCCATCATATTTATTGGAAACCAATATCCACCGTCCTTTCGTTGCGTGTAAATCAATGGGATGAAAGAGGAAAATCTTGCGATTGAAATCTTGGTAGCTTTCCTCTTCACAACAAACTTCGGTTTCATCTGCTTTGGAACTTTTTCGGAACCGGCGAACCTTACTTACTGACATGTACAGGATATTGTGATATCAAAGGAGCCTTCCCAACAAAGTTAGAACAGCTCTTGAGCCGTGAGACCGACTCCTTAATAGCTTTAGATGGGGGAGTGTTCGTATTAATTTTTGGACATGCACGCTTCAAGAAGTCCTCAACGACCAATTGTACGAAGAAGTGGCCGCCAACAGGCCCTTGTCAAATATTGCTTGTGTTTTGCAATGGAGGAAGGCTCCTACTCATAGCACCTACATACACCTCCAGCTATTTGAAGTGTTTTCTTAGAAACGGTGGAAAAAAGAGACTCCACTGGAAATGACAACGGCCACGGCACATTTCCTGACTCCTTAGTCCCATTTGAGGGGCTGCTAACCAGACCGACGATTCGTGGGCCAGAAAAAGGAAGCCAGGGCATGTAAGGGAACTGAGATGGAAAAACTTTAGCTGTAGCCGTGGCTTTGCTCATTTACTCAACGTTATATCTAACAATGGCGGATTCACTCGGGCTACATCCTCATGGTTGTGTTCTCTTACGCCATAACCAAATACAGAATCATTCGACTGTCACTGGCCACGGACTTCTAGAGATGCGGACTGCCAACGGAAGCAAAATTTTCTTAGCACCATAACCATTTACTTTATTCCAAGTAAGCAGTTGATACGACCGCAAGATTTTGTTGAAGAGATTAATTTAGCCATACCTATTTGAGCCCAAAACTATGCTTTGAGAACTCAGGAGATATGTCCAAAATTATGTTGTAAACATTACATGAAATTCGAATATCCGTCTGCTGTTGGTCAGGTACATGAGCCTTTGACAATATAACTATGAAAGGAAGCACTTAACAAGTGAAGCATATAAAAATGACCTGCCTTTAATTGAAAAGATCTACGTATTCCTATCTATCTATATTAGATTAATTTGAAAAGTGGCTCAGAGTTGCTATGACTGAGAGCAGACCGATTTGGAGGAAACTCGTTCACAATCCATATTTCTAGTTGTTCGTGCACTGGCCCAAGGCTTCTAACCAGTATGGAGATAAACGAGTTTGATGCTCCCACAAAAGCTTACGGACTCCATCATGGAATGCATTAGAAGATACATTTGTGAGTCAGTACACTCAAGCTACCAACCTCTCCTTAGCCCCCAAAGGTTCCCAGTTCTTGTTGTTCCATCTTCCATTTGCAATTTCAACAATCCATTGGCAGTAGTGTACATACATAGACTGTAGTAGTGGAATAAGGAGAAGAAATAGGAAGAGGCCCAGCTATTAAATCGGGTTATATGGAACCCCGATGTTATCTCAGTTATGCCATATTTAATAACGAGCTAACGAATGCCCCAACTAATTCTAGCTTCTTCACGAGTGCAATTTATGGCTGCATCGTGTTTCAACAGAAATGAAAATCAACGTGCCTGATATATTTCGTGACGACGAGGCGAAGAAAAATATGATTGATGGAAGGAAAAACTGGAGTAAAATCTGTGGAGAGATGTGAAAATGGTTTTCTTGTTCCTTGTTTTCCAACCTGTGAATAAGTGTTGAGAATAATGTGCTTCATGCGCATTTCCATTGTTTGAAGACATCAAGCGGGTGGTTACGAGTACGCGTTTAATCATTGCAATTTTCAATCATCATAACGGGCAGAAAACATCGAAGTTACTTTCTTGGAATGAAGATAGGTACAAGAGAAATAAGACGAGAGTTTGCGCACACTTGGTGTAACTCTTCATATTCTTATCACTAGACTCTAAGTTACTTGCAATTAATTTGCCAAGTGTGGAAAACGGACGACGGATGTGCAAATAAAAAAGGAAGGGAACAATTGTCCCCACACAAAAAGCAACCTTTATTGATCGTTTTGTCATGCTTTAACGTCAGTCCAGCCGTTATTGATTGCTCAGGGTGTATTGTTGTCAAGGCCCAAAAATAAAATATAGTTATTACACTGAAATGCGCTTGAATCTACGTTTTACAATTTGAACGATCATTTAGCCGTTTCGATTGGTCCGTCCCATTTTCAACCTTGTCGAAGAAATCGACTATCATCGCAATTGATCAATAAATTTGATACTTCAAATCCATTGCACTTTGAAATATTACGATAGCCGATAATTTTGCCCTGTTCAACCTCCCTTCGATATGAGACACAAAACGTGACAGCTTTTATCAAAGAGGCAAATTATTCAAAGAAATTTTTGGGATATGAGAGGTTCATTATAAAAGCAAACGAGACTTGACCGGTTCTTTAAAATAAAACAGTCTAGTGATGTCCACTATTTCCATAATGGTTCGTCAGTTATTTGTGCACACATCGCTTTTATCAATCTGTGTGTGTAGCCCACGAAGTGATCTTGTTGCTTAAAATTGTTGAAAAAGTTCACTCAAATATTCGTAGGGAACATGTAGGTGTTGATCCATGAGCAGGATTTAAGTCAGACTTGGACAAGTTCTTGACCAAAATTTCTGATCAACCCCACAGCCAACGGCTGGCCAGATCTGCCACCTCTAATTCATTGGTTGATCAAATACTATAGGAATATAAAGTTAAATAGAACAAGATTTATGTCTCCTTCATCTTGAACAGCTGGGGATCTCATTCCCAAAAGCAGCGAGGAAGGCCACAATAAAAGCTAAAGTGTGCAATTTTTCGTCTCACAGCCAGGTCAAAATGGATTATCCAGTGGGGTTAGTAATTTTCCATGTGCGATGGGTGGGGGATGTTCAAAAACTTAACACATTTCAGTATAACGCAAGAAAGTTAGCCGAGTTAGTTGCGTTGGGTCACCCTAAGGCCATGCATGATTTGGGCTTTGTTGATGATAGATAGTAAATGATTGTAAAGCACGCCATATTCCAGCCACCCTAAAATCGCCAACTGGCAACGAGGTTGTAACGCATTGCTGAATTACATACAAAATGCAGCTAACCTAACTCCAGTGTCAGTAGATCCAGCTCCAGAGAACATGCCAAAATAATGATGTGAGAACAGCCTTACACATTGGAATTCTTAATATTTCATGTATTCTAAACTTCTCGTTCAATCGTAAAAAGGATCTGACTTTGCTCTAGTGTTTTTTATGCCCTTTTTTCTTACAAACGTGGAGCGATCTTTTTCTTTCCAGTACATAGACTTCGCTTCGAGCACAAAACTGAACCAATTTAATGGCTTCTGAAAAAGCTTTTTATCTCATTGCGCTTATTGCGTTTCGAGGTCATCGATAAATAGTTCCTTCTGTATCTACTTGTTGGCTGGAGGTTTAGTTCATGACATTTCTTGGCTTTGGCAAGGTTTTGGATCACTTCTAAATCCTTACCGTGCATATCAATGAGAAAAGGTCCCCTGTTTGTGGTTTGGTGGCCTCATTCTGGCTTTGCTCCATAGATCAAAGATCAATCGGAGAAGGGGTAGAAGCGCCAAAATCACCTTGGCTCTCTACTTGATACTACCTACATCTGGGTCTGTTCTGACTCTGCCCTGCAAGGGCTGCATTGTTCATTGCACAATCCATCCATCCAGAACTTAATGCAGTTATCTCTGTTATACACTCGGTATTGTATATGATTATATGAGGATTTCAGAGGACACCCATTCCCCAACATATTCATGTTTACCCGCGCACATCAATGTCATTTTTTTCGAGTACTTCAATAGATCGTGGAGATGAGGCAAGCATAAGTTGAAACGGCTTGGAGACAAATGTAAAATTTTGAAAATAACAAAGCCATCTGAGAAAAGTTCAAGTCCAACAATCCGACAGCAACATTTGCCTATGCCCCCAAAATAATGGACCAAGCGACGTGCTCCGCACTGTGCGCGTAGATTGACGATGGTCTCTATATCATGTTTGTTCAAGGGCATCATCATCATCATCTTATTTTTCGGAGGCCAGCCAACTAACTTCAATTTTTGCAATGCAATGCCTGGCGCTCCCGGCTTTTTATTTTTTGCACTGTTGTTCCACGGGTGCACGAACAGCAATGTAGTGTCCGTTGGTGGGTAGAAACCTTGGCTTGGGACGGAGAGAGGAAAAGGCATTTTTCATATCTGATATGATAGTCACGACCTGAACTCAATGGTTGGGTTTGGTAGTTTCTGCATACTCTCCACGAGGAAGAATGCTGCTACCCTCATACTCGATGTGGATGGAATGCCAACCAAGATCGGACCTATTTTTGAAGAGCATGGCATTAGCGAACGGGCCCCTGCAAACCTGCTGTACTTGAGGGACACTCCCATGTCGCCGCCCATTCTCAGTTGGGAAGCCAGGTTCAATTGCTCCGATTTGTCACTGTTTTGTCCTTGAAGCCATGACATTTTTAAAAGCTGATTTTAGATCGAGTGTGATAAATCAAGGTTGGCTTGGTCGTTAGGTATTGTAGAAGATACTAGAAGAGTTGAAGTTGGTCCCATTGGAATTTTTGCATTCATTTTAATACGTACGCACTCTTTGACGCGTATTATTTCCCCCATCCATGTTGCAAAATTGACATGTTTATCATTGGGAGACAATGAGCAAATGGCAAGTAAGGGACACTTGGAAGTACTGTCGCATGGAAACAGTTTCTTCACGTTTTGAAAGACTCACAAAATGGGATCCCACGTGCCTCAAAACGTCGAAAATTTCGCCGCTTATCAATAAACGAGTACAATATTTCAGAGTATTATGTCGAGTGTTATTCTGAGAAAAGATTTTAAGAGCCAAGGCCACCACATGAATATGTCACTTGACGCTAGGATGAATATGAACACTTTTTGACATGATAGCACTTCTTCTCTGCTATCCTTTCATTCTCCGTGGGTCACTTGCCAAAAAGGAAATAAGCATATCTTCTCAATCGTCTCCAATATCTTGAATGTACTGCGCGTAACCATTCGTTGAAACTAAAGCACGGCGTCGACAACTTACGTTCATGTAGCTGTAACTGATAAATTTTCTAAGAGTGTTGCCTCTAAAAGACGATAAGTGTCACCAAATTATGTAGACAGAGGCGAGGGGGGTCAAAGGCGAGGGGATTTTTATGGAAGTTCTCGAAAGCCAAATAATCTCACGATTATCAGAGCTTTCACTCGAAAACTACCTTCAAGACTTATTGACTATAGTCACGTGTCATTTGAAAGCCATCTTATCTCTTCCTCCCCAGGATATCGGGTAAATGAACCTTAACCACGCATGGCCTGCTCTGTACGAACTTAGACGCCAACTAACTCGGCAGTCTTCTGCCACTTGATCCAAATAACACCCAAGATCGGGCCACTAGTAATTCATCAGAGACCTTGGAAAGTCTTCTCAAATATTTGCTTTTGCCGGGATTTTTCTGTCTCTCTGGGAACCTTTTGGCTTAACTCTTCTTTGTTCGGGTAGCGGCGGTGGTCGTGGTCTTCGCATTCCTTGTGTGCTCATCCTCCCCTTCAGTCGACGAACCTTTTCCTCTGCTTAGGACTTTAAGATTGCTTATTCGGCAAATTCCTTTGGGTCACATCCATTGGTTTGAACCTCGACGACTTCTATTACCACTCAAGTAGCTAAGCTCTCAATAGTAATAACGAAAACGGGGAAGATCAGTTCAAAATCCAGCCGGCTGGGGCTTGTAATAGGACAAATAGAGGCTACATTTTGGTGAATTCTTTGGATGTATTGGTTTTAAAAAACTGCCTAAAAAACTTTATCACCATTTTGCACTAG
>NC_081446.1:8352886-8358766 GCF_007210705.1 Tigriopus californicus
ACTAAGAACATGTGTCTGTTATGTGTCAAGGCGAGGGAGAGCCTGATTTCCCGAGAGACGCTCTTCAAGTCCTTAATTTAGGCCGACAATGTGTCTAAAACTGTCCACTTTTCATTCGACAAGGAAATTGGATTCGAGTGGTCGAAGAGATGGCTAAACGAACTCATTTTCATTATCAATCTCTCGCTGCATAATCGATCTCGATCGCTCAGTCTCTCATCCTCGCATTGGTTGGCTTGAAAGCATTCAATGAGAGAAGGAACGACGAATGGGTTAGCGGACTGTCGAACGGATAGATAGATAGATACCCTAGACAGATGGATTGATGGATAGATGAATGGAAGGATGGTGAGTGGGTGGCCGTCCAATCCCTTCTCTATCAATATGAAATTTTAAAAGCAAATATTGACCTAGCATTGAAGTTGATGAGCTTCACGGGCTTGAGCATAGGCCATGGCCGAACCAAAGATGGACAGAGTGAAAGCCAGAGAGGAAAGAGATTTCCAACCCTTTCATCAACAGCGTTCGTTCCATCTTTACACACTCATCAACTTGAGAGGGCAAGACAAACAAAGCTGTCGGATTCCACCGGAATGCTTGTGCTCCAAGGGCTGCACAAGGGCTGCACAAGGGCTGCCTGCATCTTCGAGAGCATTGAAAAATGAGTGAAATTCATATTTACTTCTGCTTTCAGCCTCAAAGCAAGTAAAATAATCTAGAACAGTAATAAGCTTTGTTCAGACTTCATTGAAAGTCAAATATGACGAGGCTCGAAAGATGTAGCGGACATTTCAGTTTCAGACAGTCAGTTCTTGTGTTGCAATGTAAGGCACAATACAAATGACCAGAGAGAGGGCGGAAAATAGCACATAAAAAGTTTCAAGCCGTGTTCCAATGTCTGCATCTCGAGTCTATCAGTGGGTGAAAGCTCATCAGTCATCAGTCATCATTACACGTACGTAGCCAGTGGGGCCTACCTTTCAATCTTGGAAAGTCGTCAGCCAAGAACAAGAAAGGGAGTTGCTCAAACATTAGCGTTTTGAATGGTCTCAGTGGGCATCATTCGGTTGAGTTGAGGACCTCGTCGACGACCAGGATAAGGAGACCTTGATAGAGAAGAAAATCAAAGTGAAAACATCCAATCTATGCCTTTGACCTTTGATTGGAAAACGAGTAGCCTCTCCGGAGAACCACCAACTTGTCTTTCAATCTTGTTCCAACACCAAGTTGTCGCCGTCTCCCTTTTGCCCCTCGTTCTCTTTGTGGATTCGTTCCTTCGTTTGCTCGTTCGTTCTGTCGTACCTTCTTCCTCTTTTTTCCCAACATGTTCACTAAGAATCTGGAGTTGTGGTTTGTGCGAAGCTCTTTTCTGGCGTTGAGAGCAAGGCGTCAGACCCTTCAGATCCATCCTTCTCCAGCACTCTCTCATTCTCGGCAAAGCCATTGTCAGGAGACCAGGCTTATACAAACTTTACGTATTGTGGATTGGTATTACACCCACTACCCAGGGGCCTCTACGTACATGCAATGGTGCTCGTTGTTGGGGAAAGAAGGTAGACGGGGCATGAAATTGTGTAAAAGCAAAGGGGCGGGCGTCTCTGAGTGTTTCATAAACATCGATCTATGTACAAACCAATGACCAAACGTATGAAAAAAATCCATCAACAAGACATAAACCATTATAGAAGTCCTCCTCCCACCCTTTCAATGTATTGGGCGTGGTTTGGTGCTTCTCACGTGAATTGAAATGACCCAATCATGTTGGGCTTGGCAGCAATGAATCGAACTTGGGTAGTACGTGACATAGCAAACTTGGTCCAAATGGTTGTGGAAAGAAAAGATTCACGATTGGGAACTAATGTGGGCCGGATGCCTTCCTTCGTCTTGTCACTTCTGCCCTGAAAGGAAATGTGCAGGATCTTGTACAAGTCCATCCACAATCGTTTGACCGTTGCATGAGAGGATTGGTAGGAGGGGATGATCATTGCCAGTGGGAAAGAAACTTCCTCAACCTTGAGGTCCTGTCCTCTCTTGGTGGTGTTAACTCGCATCAGAAAAGCACCATTAGCACATAGATAAAAAAAGAATTTGGATTGGCTTTGGGATCGATCGCCCCAAATTGGAAAGGATGTTCCATGACGACAGCGAGCACTCGTGTCAAACCAGATGAACAAAAATCTATCACCTCACTTTCCTGAGATCCAACGAGATGCCTTCGTCTCCGTGGAATAGTCACCGCGATTGTGCGTGGGGAAAGTTCCCTTCCCCAATCAAAACTATCTCCAGATTTTCCAATTGAAGCATGCCTACCTCCTCCTACCACTACCATACTACTAACACTACTGCTACATCTGGATGGACGTAGCTTCAAGTCAGCTTGAGGTTGGGCCACCCAAAATCTATTCGACGCTTTAGAACTGAGCGTAATGGAAAAGCTCTCCTTGTGAGGCCTTTGCAGAGAAGTGCTATGAAAAGAGACTTTTGGGTCCCATTGGGACGATTTGAATAGTGCAGTAATGCCAAACAGGCTAGTGGGCGAGAGAGAGAAGAATAAAGAAAGAATAGGCCAAAGAGAAAAAATGCTAGGCAAGAGCCAGAGGCGAGCATGGATGTGGGTATAATATGGGCCCATATTTCATTCCAAATAGAAGCCATTTGGCCTGGCACGATTGGATTGCGGTTCCAAAATGGTTCATTTAGTTGTTACGTTGTTATTCCAGTCCAAAAATGAAGCCAAGAGCGAAATACCGATCCGATATTTTCCATGAACTTGTTAGGCCCGAGTGCACCCGCCCCCCACCCCCCTCCCTCAAAAAACACGATCTTATCTACAATATAGTCAGATTTCGATAAGCTTTGCACTTACAATACTAAAAGCACCTTTAGAACTTGTACATTCAGTTTTAGGGAGATCCTTTCCCTCGTGTCTTACTTTCCACATTATTAAGTACTACAATATCCTCTGATCCAATTGATCTCCGCTGAAAGTCGATAATCGTTCAGCAAATCTCAAGACTCTGACTAAAAGCTACAAAAAGCTCATTAAGTTGACAAACTCAGATTTCTCAGTAATGGATGGAAGAGATTTACGAGCACTTCTGAGTCGGACAATAGCCCAACACTGTAATGCACTGCAACTAATCGACAATAATGTTCCAGCTGCGAAACCTTATTTGAAATTGGCACACGTGCGAAATGAAAATGCGACATTTTGAAAAAAAAGGTGTCAACAATTGTCAAATCGTCGTTAAAGGCTGAAAAGGCCAGTTGTGTGCAAAAGGTTCAAGACCATTTCGAGCACGACTGACAGTAAAAACGAAAGACATGCTTTTTTACGAACCCCATCCACACTTATGCCAATCAAGGACTACCGAATCAAATCAAAGGCATTATTTAATGGATTTACCTGTATCTGTACACAAAACACGCTGGTTGTCTTCTTTCCATGTCGGGTAATATATATGGCCAACTAAACGGCGGATAGAGATCTTAATGGGTTTTTGTTTTAAGTGCTTCTTCTTCTGCTCCACAACTCTGGCCAACCTCTTGAGACCACGTTCTTGAGTGGCGCTCAATACCCGACAAATGTTGGCACAACTGTACATTCGCATATACAGTACAGTACAGTACAGTCGAGCACAGTAGAGTGTGCTACACATCCAACCTTGTATCATCGAAGGAAGAAGAGAAGGTTGCGCAATACCGGAAAGGCAGAAAAAACCCTATTGGCTGGCTATCTCTCTTCGAACTTTCGTATCGTATCGATCTCTCAATGGATATTGAAAGCCGAGTAGCAAAGTGCTTCATATTGATCCATCGAGGATTATCTGTAGCATGCTAAGCTCCTTTGGGCTATTCCAAGCTCTCATTCCAATATTTCAAATTCGCTATTGGATTTACTGAACTCATGTATGTTGTTGAGGAGGCAGCAGCCGGATCTTCTCTAGATATGGCAGAGACGTCTTTCTGGCTGGGTGTTTTTGTTGTCTTTCCATGAATCGACGGAAAGTAGGTCCATACATAGGGAAAAAGGCCGAGGTAGTGAGTGAGTGAATCAGCCAGTCAGTCTCAGAGTCCTCCACGAGGAAACAACGAACGAGCTTTGGCTCCTCGGATTCTCGACCGTCTTAGGTCTTTCGCATCGTGAGTCGCCTAGATTGCAATCAGTGAGAATAAAACCCTGCCATTAGGATCAATTGGAAGGGATCCTGATCTGGGACACACAATGGACGGACTGGGTGGGACGATGGATGAGCCTTGGGTACAAAACGGAATACTCACTGCATAATCAAAATTGAGTCTGAAGCGCTAGGTTCATATACAGTATGTACGTAGTAGTTCACTTCGGGTTCCGGGTATTTCACCGAACCTGGACTAATCATTGATAGATGTTAAAGGTCTCAATTTGGCCTGCGAGGAAAGTAAATGCGGTTAGGAATCTAACTCGGCGTGAACATGGTAAAAACTAAATATTTTATCTCGCCATTGGCCTTCCCGGCTGTCATAAGAACTTGATCTCTTAATCTGATTATTTGATCCCATCTCCAAAGAAGGGAGCAAAGATGAGTCCAAACAAGAACCAAGAATGGGAGGATAAAACAAGCGAGAAAAAGGAAGAGAAACACAAAAACTACTAATGCTGACCGACGGTTCATTAAGGTTTGGCCGCACACATTCGATTGGTGATCTCAAAACTTCCCACTTTTGTGTACCAATACTTGAGTGGCTAGCTCCCCAATTCAAATATAAGCCGTACTATGGTGTCACTTTGAAGCACTGTAGGTATTGATATACATGTGAAGGCAATGCCAATCTACCAACAAAGCTGTCTCGAGCGAAAGTGGCCGCAGTAAACTGCATAGGGTGAAGGCTATTCGTTGATTCCTTTCCTCCTGTCTTCTTCACCGAATGCATTTGACACATCAATGGTGAGTGCCTTCCCAGGTTCCAATTTGGTGTTAAAGAGGCTGTACGTATACTGTAGCCCCAAAGGTCTTCTTCCATGTATTCACTATTGCACTCATTCTCACATACGACATGCTAATCCCGCATGCCAATCCTTTTTGTAGTGCCATTCAAAGTTTGGCATTGGATTGAGCAGAAATTGAAGCGAGTTTTCGTGAAAAGAGGGTTCAATTCATTTGAATGGATTTGACAATTTCAGATCATGCGTATCAATCGACCTTAGCATAGTGTGCAACATGAAAAATAGGTTTCATCTGGTTTGATCAAGCGTAGTTTCACTAGCTTCCCTTGAACTAACTGTATTTGAAAATTCTACTGATTCAATCTTCACACACTTTGGTTGCTGCAAAAAATGCTACTCTGATTGATGCCTTCTTGAATGTTGTTGTTTGCTCTTAAATGCCCTCAGAAGCAGACATAGTGAAGTAGGCGGACTCGAGCAAGTGTTCATCGAACTGAATTTAAGATGATGATAATACTATGGCATAATTGGGCATATTTTCTAAAAGCAATTTTACTTAACCCATCACAAAGCAAGTTGGCCGAGATTATATGTTTGTGTTTTCCAATCAGTTTTTAAAGGTCTTTTATTCAGAGATTAGCTCAGCTTAGCGATGAATTTAGCTCCACGGATAGATAATAGATCTAACCCCATCCCTCACCTTGATATAGATTTTTGCTTTCCAGAACAAATCCTGCAATCCCCCCTCCTCCTCTTGGCCTCCACACCTGAAATCACGCTTCACGTAATCATAGTTACTCATTTGTCACCCAACAATGTTTTTTGCGTCCTATATCATTTATCTGGGAGTAGCTCTCTCTCTCTCTTTCTCCCTTGGACGTCTCTTACTTTCTACCCGGTGGACCTTCAAAGAATGGAACCACACATTCAACTCATTCTTGGGAGGGGGGGGG
>NC_081446.1:8360233-8361645 GCF_007210705.1 Tigriopus californicus
CTTTATTGGTCGAGGTCAACTCCCAAATTCTGTTCCAATCAAACACGTTGGGAACAACAACATAAATCGCCCAAAATGGATCCTCATATCAGGAAAGAAGTTAGTTTGGACGCCAAAGGTAAGACAAAGAGTATTTGATGAAGTGTCCCCCTTTCCATTCATTCCGTGAGTTAAGTCAAAGCACATCCAACAGTTTCCATTTACGTTCAGGTTGTTTGTCGGGGTAATGCTCGATATTTTCCATGAAAACATGCTTTCATTCTTTTAGTGTTAATTCGACAACAAATAATAAGTAACTTGCAAGGGATTTGTAACAATGAAGGGAGCAGAAAAGCTGATGTTTCGATGGAAATTTAACTCGGCGTCTCAGTGTGGGTGCATGAGGAAAGAGTGAGAAAAAGCACGTAAGTTCGGATGAGTGTTTCTCGCAACCTCGTAATAGATTTCCAGGTACGAGCTGGAACAGAACTTTCCTCCTTTCATCGATTTTGCTAAGTACGCATTCCTCTCAAAATAATCCTATCCACATCAGTTTTCAAAGGGCTGTTAGACTAGCAGCATGAATCGGTTAAGATAAACTGAAAAAGAATCCCATGACGTTAAAAACATGCAGTTAAAATATCTCAAAAACATTCTCCCATGCCAAGATGGGGCTGCAAAAATCACGGCCTTGGCTTGGTCGGCCAACAATTTAAAATTAGCCGTGTGCACGGCGGATCGAGTGATTCTACTTTTTGATGAGACGGGAGAAAAACGCGACAAATTCTCCACCAAACCAGCCGATCCGAAATATGGCAAAAAGAGCTACATTGTCAAAGCTGTAGACTTTTCCCCGGATGGAACGAAGCTAGCCGTGGGCCAAACCGACAACATCATCTTCGTCTACAAAATCGGTGAAGATTGGGGCGAGAAGAAAGTGATCTGCAACAAATTCATACAAACTGCGGCTGTTACAGCTTTGATTTGGCCCATGAAAGGTCCCATAATCGCGGGATTGGCGGACGGGAAAATTCGTGCGGCCCACACCAAAACCAACAAAGCTACGACATTGTATTCGGCAGATTCTTGCACGATATCTTTGGTCCAGAATTTAGAAGGCACCGGCTTCATGTCTGGACATGCTGATGGATCCGTTGTTCGATGGTATGTGGCAGACGATCCCATGGCTAAACCTCAAGTAAGTGGTCTTCTTAGAAATCTTGCCTGAGGCCTTGGCAGACGCACTATACGATTCCTGGACTAGCCATCACTTGAGATCAAAACTTTTCCAATTTGTCTTGGGCACATTAATACGTAAGACAAACTTCTTGCTGGCTTCGGGGATTTATGACTGAGAAAAGAAATTGGCCAAACAGACTCCGAACGAGTTTGAGAGGGGAACACATTTGCAGTCCTATGGGGGCTGGTCCCAG
>NC_081446.1:8361672-8361828 GCF_007210705.1 Tigriopus californicus
AGAATGCAAAACAGCTCTTGACAGGTTCTTTGCTTATCAGCAATTTTGAAAATAGAACAATAAACCGAGTACGGTCCAAATCTTTTCATCATTTTGCATTTTGGTTTAACAAGAGAAGTTATCAATATTTATATTTTCCTGAAAAGAACTCAGCCC
>NC_081446.1:8361864-8369359 GCF_007210705.1 Tigriopus californicus
CATTTGTTCGCTATTTTTTATGTTTGAAATGCTGTGGGTTCTATTGGGAAAAGCTTTTGGGCATTGCCGTTTTTTTTTACAGGGCAAAGTTCTGACCCACTCTGTTCCACCATACGCCTTGTCCTGGGCCTCCAACCACATTGTGGTAGGTGGATGCGACAAGAAGATTGTTTTCTACACTCCAGAGGGGTCCATGTTCCAGCAGTTTGATTATTTCCGCGAACCAACCGAGAAGGAATTTACTGTGATGTGCTGCAGTCCAAGTGGACAAGCTTTGTGCGTGGGGAGTTATGACCGGATTAGGGTTTACAGCTGGGTGGCCAGGAAAAACTTATGGGAAGAGAACAATGCCAAGGAAATTAAGTATCTCTATAGTATCACGGCGTTGGGATGGAAGAAGGATGGCTCGCGAGTGGCGGCGGGCTCTCTTTGCGGAGGTGTGGAACTCTTTGAATCGGTCCTCAAGCGGGCGGTCTGGAAGAACAAGTTCGAGATGACTTATGTGGGCCCATCACAAGTGCTGGTCAAGCCTTTGGTCAAGGGGGCCCGAGGAGTGATCCTCAAGTCCATATACGGCTATGAAATCGAGGACGTTCGAATTATGGGTGGTGAGAGCTATCTGGTGGCCAAGACGACCGAGACCCTTCTCTTAGGGGATCTCCAACGCAATCTATTGAGCGAAATCCCTTGGGCGAATATGGGAGGCAACGAGAAGTACTATTTCGAAAACGCCAATGTCTGCATGATTTTCAATGCCGGAGAACTGAGCCTGGTCGAATATGGGAAGAACGAAATCTTGGGCTCGGTGCGAACCGAGTTCATGAATCCTCATTTGATCAGCGTTCGCATCAACGAAAGAAAGTTGAAAGGAACGGATGAGATCAAACGGCTCGCCTATTTGCTGGATTTGAAAACCATTGCCCTAGAGGACCTCATATTTGGTTACGCTCTAGGACAAGTCACCCACGACTCGAAGATAGATTGGTTGGAATTGAATGAAACGGGACGAAAGCTGCTCTTTCGGGATAAAAGAAGCCGCTTGAATTTGGTGGACGTCGAGACCATGAGCAAGACTTCGATTCTGAACTATTGCACGTTTGTCCAATGGATCACTGGCTCTGATGTGGTGGTGGCACAGAGTCGAGAAAATATGGCCGTCTGGTACAATATCGATGCCCCAGAACGGGTCACATTGTTCCCCATCAAAGGAGACGTCATCGACATTTCACGAGAGGACGGCAAAACCGAGGTCATTGTACAAGAGGGACAACACCAGTTGTCCTACGAGCTGGACGAAGGGCTCATTGAATTTGGAACTGCCATTGATGATGGGGATTTTAATCGGGCCATTGTCTACTTGGAGACCCTGGACATGTCGCCTGAGACGGATGCCATGTGGCGAACTTTAGCTCGAATGTCCCTGGAGAGTAAGCAGCTGGGCATTGCAGAACAATGCTACGCCGCTTTGGGCGATGTGAGCAAGGCCAAGTTTTTGAGAGAGACTCTCAACATGGCCGATGTGGCCGCTGAAACCTTTGGTGGTGACGGCGTGGAATCTCCAGAAGTCTGGGCCCGTCTCTATATACTTGACAAGCAATTCAAGGCAGCTGAGGGAATCTACCTTGAACAAAATCAATTGGATGAAGCCATCGGCATGTACCAGCGCCTGCATATGTGGGACGAGGCACTCAATCTAGCTGAAGTGAAAGGTCACCCGCAGCTGGAAGTCCTACAAGAACAACACGCATCCTGGCTCCTTGAAACCGGTCAAGAGGAAAAGGCCGGAACTCTCAAAGAGGAGGACGGCGAGTTTTTGGAAGCCTTGAATCTCTACCTTCGCGGAGGCTTGGCCACTCGAGCTTCCCGTTTAGTGCAGTCCAACCATCAAATGCTCTCCAATCCGGATATTGTGAGTCGAGTTACATCAGCTCTGCTGAAAGGAGAGTTTTACGAGCAGGCTGGAGAGCTGTACGAAAAAGTTCGACAGGAAGATGAGGCCTTGGATTGCTATCGGAAGGCCCGAGCCTACACCCGAGCGGTGGAACTCGCTAGACACGCGTTCCCTGAAGATGTGGTCCACTTGGAAGAGGAATGGGGTGACCACTTGGTCGAGAACAAGCAACTCGACGCGGCCATAAATCACTACATCGAAGCGGGCCGGACGATCAAGGCTTTGGATGCAGCTATCTCGGCTCGCCAATGGAAGAAGGCGGTGCAAATCGTCCAGGTGATCGACGACGACTCGGGCGAGCTCAACCAATACTACTACAAACTTGGGCAGCATTATGCGTCTGTGAAAGAATATGCATTGGCCCAGAAGTTCTACATGCAAGGAAATATGCCCAAATACGCCATTGAGATGTACAATAATGCCGGAATGTGGGAAGAGGCTCATCAACTCGCCTCGAGATATATGGACAAGTCAGAGGTAAGTTGAAAATTATTCATACTATATATGTGGTGTACTTGCGTCCACTCCATCCATGCCCACATTACTCACACTTTTCCCAATCGGTAGAACAGGGAATTATAACAAAGTTGCAGTGGTACAATGGCATGGAGGATCGACATTGTTGTCCACAGAGATCTTTTCTCAGTTTCATGACACGTTTGACAAGAGCTCGGAGCTTAAATATTCGTACTTGTGTGGAAAAACCCGGGCAGAATGCTATTTACGGTTTAGCAAACTTTCCAGAGTAGTTGGAACTGTAGCCTTTTTTTGTGCCATGCTACAGTTCAAGCACTAGGTCATAAATTTGATCTTTGGCTGTTTCTGCCCTTATCCAGTCACGTTGTCACTCTTTCTCGTTAGTAAAAAGAAGTGCTGGAGAAAAGCACGTCCCTGGACAGTCTGGTCTTTTTCTAAAAGCTCCTCATAACCTACCGCACTAGAATATGTCTTGAATGTGGAGCTCAAGGAACTTTCGTAGGGAAAAGAGTGATTGGTCAGCAAACAGCCTCCTAAATAAAGAGAAGGAAAAGAAAAGAAGGTGACAGAAAACAAAAGAGCGCTTTGCATCATAATAGGAATTCTCCTTTCATGCCCTGTCAATTGATCGACAAACTTTACTTACCTTTGGACCATCTCGACTAGACGTCACTCTGGTTTGAATGAACTTGATTTTTCTCCTTTCCTTCTGTGCCTGAACATACTTTGCTTTTTTAGGTGAGCTCCATGTACATCAGCCAAGCTCAGAAACTAGAGGAACAAGGTCGTTTCAAAGAGGCTGAGAAACTCTATATCTCGGTTCAAGAGCCCGATCTTGCCATTTCCATGTACAAAAAGCAGAGACAATACGACCACATGACCCGACTGGTGCAGACCTTTCACCCAGATCTTCTTCAGTCCACCCATGTCCACCTGGCCCAAGAACTCGAACAGGAGGGCAATCACCGGGCTGCTGAGAAACACTTCATCGAAGCTGGAGACTGGAAGTCAGCCGTTCACATGTATCGGGGTGCAGATATGTGGGAAGATGCTTATCGGGTGGCCCAAAACCACGGTGGTCCCAACTCAGCCAAGCAAGTGGCATTTTTATGGGCCAAGACTCTAGGAGGTGAATCTGCAGTCAAGTTACTCAACAAGTTTGGCATCTTGGAGCAGGGCATTGATTATGCATGTGAGAGCTATCAATTTGAATTTGCCTTTGAATTGGCGAGACTGGCAGCTCAGCACAAGACCGAAGACATCCATTACAAATAAGCCATGGCTTTGGAGGATGAGGGCAAGTTTAAGGAGGCTGAAGCTCAGTTTGTGAAGGCCAAAAAGCCCAAAGAAGCTGTGCTGATGTTCGTGCACAATCAAGATTGGGACTCGGCTCAACGCGTGGCTGAGGAACACGACCAGTCCAGCGTGTCCGACGTGTTGATTGGTCAAGCCAAGGTGGCGTTTGAGAATTCGGACTTTTCCAAATTCGAGAGTCTTTTGTTGCGCGCTCAACGACCCGAACTGGCCGTTAAGCAATACCGTGATTCTCAAATGTGGCCAGAGGCGTTGAGGGTTTGCAAAGAATATTTACCACACAAGCTGAAGGCCCTTCAGGATGAATATGAGAGCGAAGCCCTGGCCGAGAGATCACGAGACAGTGACGCCCTCCTGACTCAAGGCCGACAATGGGAAGAGAGTGGGGAATACGCTCGCGCAGTCGACTGTTATCTTAAGGTTGACAGGACAAACACAACGAACGCCACGACGATGGCCAATGCCTGGGCCAAGGCATCCGATCTGGCCATAAAATTTTTGGACGCAGACAAGGCCATGGAAGTGGCTGAGGTGATCGGGCCCAAATTGGTCGAGGTTGGTCGACACAACAACGCCGCCCAACTGTATTTGAGTGTCGAGATGATTAAAGAGGCTATCGATGTTTTTATTGATGCCAAAGAATGGGCCAAAGCCAAGAAAGTCGCTAGGGAGTTGGAACCTCGACTGGAGCCGTACGTGGACCAAAAGTACAAAGATCACTTGAAAAATGAGGGTCAAGCCGAGCAACTCGCCAACGTAGATCTGATTTCCGCCCTTGACATGTACGTCGAGCAGGGCAATTGGGACAAGGCCATTGAAACTGCCGCCCAACATGGATCCGAGCTGCAGCATAAGTATATCGCATTGCGGGCCACCGAATCCATTCGTGAAGAACAACCTTTGGAGGCATTAAAACTCTACAAAAAGCACGGAGCTCCGGCATTCCCGCAGAATTTTAACATTTACAAGCGATTAGCCATTGATCTATTCAACCTGCCGACCGTCGGAGACGTTGAGGGACGCATGTACCACACCTGGGCGACATTGAGGGACCTTTTCTTCGATCTCACTGAGAACATGGCAAAGTCGGGTGAGCTGGACGGATCGGATGCCCACCGAGACTTTAAGCTCTTACTCCTCATCACTCATTATTTGGCAGTCAGATCTGCCTGTCAAACTCAGAAGAGCCTGGTTGAGATAGCTACCAAGCTATCAGTGTCCCTACTCAGACACAGCGATATTCTACCTCCCGATAAAGCCTTTTACGAGGCTGGTATGGGTGCCAAGCGCGTTGGTTGGGAAAACATGGCCTTTGTTTTCTTAAATCGATACTTGGATTTATATGAGGCCATTGAAGAGCGCTCACTGGACATGTTGGACAACTCCGATTTCGTCGAGACCGACATCCCATTCGAGGTTCCTCTCCCGGAACATCCGCACTTACCCACTCGCGAACACGAAGGTGTTAAGGAGTGGGTGTTGGCCGTCTCCATGGACCAACGCGTGGAGCAGCAACTTCCATTGGATCAAAGGATGACCTACGAAGCGTCACTTGTGGCAGCCAAAACTGGAGCCACTTCTCCGGCGTGCATCATAACTGGATATCCGGTCCTAGGCAACGCCATTGAATTTGCCCGAGGAATGGTAGCGAACAAGGAAGACTGGAACAAATTTGTCATGGTGGCCAAAACCGTTTCCGATAATGAGATTCAAGACGTTCTCAAGTTTATAAGCAGCTGGGGTGGATTAGGCGGGTTGGCACCAAGTTTTTCGTTTAAATAGATCATTATTATTGATATTCTCATTCAAGAGAGTCTTCATAAGGTAATATAATGATTGGGATATCAAGATTTGTCGCACACTCAATGTCCGTGCTTTTGAATGGTATTTTATGTTAAAACAATAGCGATAAGCCACCCTATGCTTGCATAGATGAGAAGGTGAGTATAAATTGCCAGTTTAAAAATGGATTCCTTGGATCAGGAAGATCCTGAGGTGTCAATGATTTGGTTGCAATATTCAAGGCATTACAAAATAATTTCTTCACCAGAAAAATCAAATTGTCAACGGGCACCATGCAAAGGTTTTTATGAGTGAATAAATTTTAAGTGAAACCTCCACTGTGCCATACAAATATGACAGAGCATATTGATCTACTTTATATGACCTTTACGAATTATGGTAAAAGAAAAAGTCATTGAAATTACCTTCCAAAAACCACTTGACCCTGGATAAAATCTAGCTATCAGCAATCAAATTTGTTATTATCGCGATGAGAGATCGGTGGACGAGGGATATCGTTATAAAATTAAAAAGCCAACATCAAATTTCATCTCCATCGATTGACTAAAGCTATATGCATGGATAATGCACAAAAATATTGACGATTTCCTCTATTTAGTGCCGATAAGTGACGACAAAATTTGGGAGCGGCTGAAAAAGACGCTCTGAGAGCGATCTTCCGAATAGATTTAAGAGGGCGGAATTAGTGTCGGGTGTTCTCTTGAAACTAGAAAGTAAAATGTCAGAAGCACACCGGCAAAGCACTCAAAAACAGTAAGTAACCGCCACTTTAAAAAGCACCCCATCAGCGAGCTCTCAAGTACATTATCGCAAAACATTCAAAAGATGAAATTGCAACAAATGCAAGCTTTATCCGACGAGAACTAGTACATTACGTACACGAGTCTCCCAAATAGGGTTAAAAACATACTGGGTACTGAGAGTGGAAAACTTTTAAGTGAACCCCAATGTTTCACTTCCTGCTTCATTATCATGGTTGATCCCCCCCCCCTTGGCTAGCAATAAGAAACCCTCGGGAGCGAAGAAATGGAAAAAAATGCAATCCACAAGTATTTACCCACTTTGGTGTAATGGTTGCATGGTCAACATCGATAGCCTTGAGCCTACGCTTTCATTAGAATGCCATGGTCACCTACGTGTATGTATGAGTGTATATGTGTTTCTGTGCACTCACAATATATAGCCGTCCTCGTTACACAGCTTTATCAGAAGAAACGATGCCGAAAACCATTGTGTTATGGAAAGGCATAACAAGTTTACGAATCTGTTCAATTATAATTATCTTCTGCTCATTCCGAGGTGAAAGCTGTCGCTTTCAAACATACCATCAACATTCTTTGAATTTAATTCTAAGTGCCCAGTCAAAAAAGAGCTTGAATTCGTGATTAGATAGTCAACCAGGAGAGTTAATTAATGCCCAATTAGCTATGATCTCCGGCAACCCTGTCGAAGTTTCCAATGGGCGTGCTAATTCGCAGTCTTGGCTGTGCCTACTTGTTTGCTGGTTGGTTCAGAATTGGGGAAACTGTCCGTCTATTCTGAGCTTCCCTACTAGCTCTCCTCTCTTTCCATGACTGTTCCTTCTTCTGTGATGTTTTGGGTGGCACACTGTGCGAGAGAGACGAGAGAGAGTCTGCCAGAGGCCGAGCGTTGCTAGTCTGTCTGTACCTTGGACGGCGCGAGTGTTCCCTCTCGGTCTCTCGCACTATTTGGATCCAGAGTCCACTACCACTCGCTCGTCTTCCTCGTTTCCGTCCTCGCCTTCTCTGACTGACTAAACTCTCGCGATCCTGCTGTTCTGCTTTTTTTAAATCTCCCGTTTTTCTCCCCCTTCCTCCGTCGTCCGTCTTAGTCTGAACTCGTCCCTCCTTTGAGAGGGCAGTCACTATTGTTGTTGTTCCATGTGTGGAACGCTCCAGCCACAGAAGCACCGAGTACATGCTTTAGGGA
>NC_081446.1:8369372-8369757 GCF_007210705.1 Tigriopus californicus
AAGGGGTTGCATCCACCTTTGAGCGTGATGCAGGGAAAACCCTGTTTTCACCGGTTCCATACTGTGTGTACTATCAGATGTCATCACGAAATTTGGCAAACAATCCCAGCTCCACCACCCCGCCACAACGAGCCTTGGCAATGAGCCAAAGCAACGAGTCCGTACTCCATCCAATCACAGAAAATCCTTGCTGAAGAGCTCAAACGTCGTCTTTTTCAGAGAGGGGGAGTCGATTTTGGCCGGCTTGGCCATCTGGGAAAGTGGGGAAAGACCCTTCTTTGCATTCCATAACCCGTCAAACATTACAAGGGAAGGTGTTTTTGCGTCTCCTTCTTTTCAGTCGCAAATTGTTGGACTTGGAACTTTGTCACATTGTGGAAATAAG
>NC_081446.1:8369793-8370704 GCF_007210705.1 Tigriopus californicus
AAGTAATACATTCCATTGCAGAAATGGACAATTCAAGAACAATTTTCATCTTGCAATATCATTCATTACCCACGAGCACTACGTACCTTACCCTTCCGTATGTTCGTGAATATTCTCTACCACGGACCAAAACGATCCCAATTTCTTTTGGAGTCGAAATAGTGTGTACGCTCACGGGATTGGGGGCACTTGGATCTTGCTTGGCAACGTTATGCTGTCCTTGAGCTTTGCAGATATCAGTCCGTAAAGTAAAGGCTTCTCTTGGCCACTCAAGTCAAGATGGCAGCCATACAAATTCTCCCAAGTGATATGACCAATACTGACTAAATAGCCTGATTCCATTGTTACTTATGCATTCTTTACTTTTATTCGTTCATTCTGTTCCATTTTTGTCTGTTAACAATGGCTTTCAATGCACAAAAAAGGAATGTGACGATCATTGACGGCTTGACAGAAGAAAGATCCTCCGACAGGACTGTGACATCAATAATATTCATGTCAATTTAGACTTTGTGGACAAGAGGCTGTCTTGTCTGGTGCATCTCATTTTCGCAGAATTACTGTGCGAGAGTTCCTATTGAGAAAAATAGACTTGACTTCATTGTAAATGTATAAGGCTAATCTTGGGCAGATGTTCCTATTCTTTGGAAGAGGGTATTTTCTAGTCTCATGGTAGTTCTATTAACAAACGAAGGTAATTATAGTGTTATTGGTAATATTTTGCAATCCCCGTAAGAATATATCTGAACATACGTATAGATAAAGGAGCTTCTGTTCTGTTTATCAGTTCTTTTAAATGTTTGCGGCTATTTTGTTTCATTCTAATAATGAATCGGCTCGGTCGATGGGATGGACTTTTTTCTATCCAAATGGATTTTCACTAATGCAAAGGAAAATGTAATTTGTCCCTT
>NC_081446.1:8370740-8381832 GCF_007210705.1 Tigriopus californicus
GGCTATTTTGTTTCATTCTATTAATGAATCGGCTCGGTCGATGGGATGGACTTTTTTCTATCCAAATGGATTTTCACTAATGCAAAGGAAAATGTAATTTGTCCCTTGTCCATTTGCCCCCCCCCCCCCAAAAAAAAACCCTAAAAACCTGCAAGAGGGACCTTGTTCTGTTGTCCTCTCTTCATGCATAACAATAACCTCAACAAAACCTTTCGATGTTGTTCGAACAAGAGAACTGGAGAGCTCGAATGAAAGTACTCACCATGTTCAAGGTTTTCGGTAAAAATAATAACAAAGGTGTCTTTCCTTTCCTATCAAGAGAACGTGAATCTGGTTGGCATTCCGACTCGTTCTCGTGTTTTGTCTTGGCAAGACAAAGGATAAACTTGACCATCACATCCGCAACGAGCAGGGACAAGCCTGTTTATGCCATATTCGAGACAATCCATGAATATGATTTACGCCCATACCTTCCTTCTATCCTGTGTACCGAAAGCCTTCTGTCTGATTGCAAAGGCTACACAAACAATGACACTGGCAAAGAATGTATATATATCTCTTCAAGGCTAGTGTCCAGATTGTCTGAAAGAATACGTTGCACGTTGAATGTCCATTCCGAAAAAAGTTTACCTTCCTAGAACCAACAAACATGTTTGAATAGTAAACTCCTTATATGGGAGATACTCCAAACTGATACGTTTGTTTTTGGCAACGGCTCAATGAATTTTCTTTCGACATATGCTCCCTGTTCCGTATCTCTTGATAGTAAAGTCTGATTAAAAGAGTCGGACAAAAACTAACTAAAAAAGGGGTTGCATCCACCTTTGAGCGTGATGCAGGGAAAACCCTGTTTTCACCGGTTCCATACTGTGTGTACTATCAGATGTCATCACGAAATTTGGCAAACAATCCCAGCTCCACCACCCCGCCACAACGAGCCTTGGCAATGAGCCAAAGCAACGAGTCCGTACTCCATCCAATCACAGAAAATCCTTGCTGAAGAGCTCAAACGTCGTCTTTTTCAGAGAGGGGGAGTCGATTTTGGCCGGCTTGGCCATCTGGGAAAGTGGGGAAAGACCCTTCTTTGCATTCCATAACCCGTCAAACATTACAAGGGAAGGTGTTTTTGCGTCTCCTTCTTTTCAGTCGCAAATTGTTGGACTTGGAACTTTTTCACATTGTGGAAATAAGTAGGGTTGGGTCTTGAAAGTTTAAAACTCGTCAGGTTAACTTAACACGTCGGCTCCAATGCTGAGATTGTTTTCCAATCGTCGAACCACGACTTAAGTACAACGGTCAATGATAGATTAAAAAAAGTAGAAGAATGCTATCCTGATCCCAAGTGTCACAAGATACAATAGCTGAATGAAAGAATGGACTAGAAATTCAATCGCCCACACGAAATGTGAGCATATCAATTAAGCCTCATACTACTTTTTATACTTTTTACAATTCAGAATGGAGAATAAAACCAACCACCTGTTTTATAACTGTCTCCTTTGCTTGTCGAGCTTATTTTTTACTATATCCCCATACTTGTAATTTATGGCACAATGGACTCAACTCCAAACAAGCTCAGGCACAGACTCAGACACAGGCCCCGGTCATTGAAACCCGGAAGCCCCCTTTTTTACCCACCTTTTGTATTCCAATTGTTGAAAATCATATCGCTGCTTGGAAGCATCACATCACAGACAAGAGAGGGCGGAACAAAAGAGGCTGATTGAACAACAGCAGCTATGATAAAGCTCAAATATTCCCTTGAGAGACTCGGTCAGCACCTGAAATTGTTTGAGGAAACTGACTCGCGTTGTTCTACATTCCCCACACATGCTGGAAACAACAGGCAACTCGGAAAGCCAGGGGATTGACTTTGGCCAGTTGTTGAGGATTTTGCTGCACAGCCAGGCATGATCCCCAAACCTCAAATTAAAACACGGAATGGAAAAGTTAAGATTTGCCTCCAGACAAACCGTGGCAATTGTTGTCTTGTAAACCAATATCATTTTGACACAACATTGTTCTGCTGATATTTGTGTTATTCGCCCCTCAAAATTTGGCATCCTTGGTTCATACCGATAAGCCCCTGTGCTCAAAGCACATACTGCAGCGAAGTGGATGAAAGCGCAATTTATTCTGGTCTCAGCATCATTTTTCCTGATGACATCATTTGACTTGATCCTATTCCAAAACGTCAACTTAAATTCACGAGCAACTTATTCTACCAACCCAAGATTTGGGGACGCTTCTAGATATTTAAAAATGGTTGATGGAATGCAGAGGGAAAAGTTGACACAGAGAAAAAAGATTGATTGAAGGTGTTTGGAGTAAGGACCATTGAACTGGGAAATCAACCTCAAGACGAAACCAACTTCAACTTGAATCTGACATCTCCATATCAGATGAGATGTGGTCTACTTCTTGTAGATTGTTGCCGGACTATTGAGCTGGTTACGAAGTTTTTTGTCTTGTAAGACATATCATAAGTTCAATACGTCAGCTTGTTCTAGTGAATGCATTCCTAATCGTTTTTCATGCTCTCCATTCGAGTTATTCATTTGGTACTCAAAAGCATACGGGCAGATGTAATGAGTAGGAAATGTAGGTAGTATACGGATGGACGTAAGAAGGCCTACTGACATCAGTTCAATGACGTTTCCAATGCATTCCATCAATGACGGCTAACATGAACCTAGATCCTACCGTGCATTCTTACTGTGTACGTAGCAGCACTCTGTACAAAATGGAACATGGAGCTCTTCTTAAACGATTAAGGCGAAGCTTTTCCTTCCTCTGGCTAGCATCTTGGCGTCAAAGGATATGAATGATCTGACAAGAATACTGCTGAACTGTGATGGAGGATCCCTTTCAGGGCGAGAAGCCCAGTCCCAAACTGGGATCGATCTTCGCTTCTGGCAACTATGCGCGTACAATATCCCAATTAAGAGAACGCCACCAGCTTTTCGGAGAATCACAAATCTAAAACTATTTGTTCAATAATGAAAATCGGAGCGGTCACTAGGTGGGTCTAAACCATGCTAGAAGAAAAAGAGTCTCAATTTAGGGAGGAGACGAGACGTGGAATAGTAGTTAGTGCAGTGTCCTAGTATGACAGAGGTCCCCGGTTCGATTCACCTCCCCGACCTTTCTCAATGAAAATTTTAAACGCCAACCCCACCTACAGATGGAGAACCCATCTGATACGGACTAGAACACTGCCTATCGGAATTATATGCGGACGATGTGATGGCTAGCTTCGCTGGTCGGGCGAGGTGCACCCCTCCGACACTAGCACCTCAAATGAAAAAATTAAAATAAAAATCAGAGACCTGTTCCCACGACATATATGGTATGTTTTTCAAGGCCACAAAGCATTCTGATTCAAAACATGCGGGAAGTCTTTAGTCAAGAGCAAGGTCATGATAATCCAAGCTCACCGAAACTAGGTGTTGTTGAGAAGAATGGCATGGTGCTAAACGCTGCCAATGATTGGACCCATTGTATGTGAAATTGGTAACATCCATTTGTTATCAAACATCGCCATTTCATGTGGGGTGTAGAGATGATTCACCTTTGCATGTGACTGAGGATGAAATGGACCAATCGATGACTCATGCCAATGGGGACACATATTTTGCTCCCTTGTCCGTAAGACATTTATTACTTTGGAACCGCTCTGCTGGTTGCGGGATGTGAGATGTGAGAGGCATGGTTAATCTCCAATGTTCTGAACGGCAAGCTAGATAGGTCCATTCTTAAGTGACTCGGGTCCATTCTATCCGTTTTTGCTCGGGGTGGATTGGTCCATAAATGGATGCCATGTGACACTTTGAGGAGAGTTTGACGTTATTCGTACACAGTAGGAGACGGAGACGGAGGACTTGGAGGAGGAGGACATACACCGTAGTAGAGGAAGAATTGGCACACAGCTTGTCGATTAACTTGAGCGGAAAACTGTCGGGTAGGCAAGGGTCGTCAGGCCAGGTTAAAACCACGGTCTCCGTCACGATTTTACAAGACAAGTGCTTAAGAATATGGAACAGGTATTCGAACGATTTGATCCAATAGGTCATGTATGTACTGTATGTATATGGCAGTAGCCTCTTTTTGATCCTGTGGATCCGCCAGTTGCTTTAGGGCGATATTGGCGCCAGGAATGCAATTATCCTCACCACTCCCTTCTGGCATTTTAGCCTGCCGATCGAGCACCCAATAATGTTGTTCGCCATACGCTCACATTTTTGGAACGGAGTTCGATCGCGTGTTTCTCTGCTCCCTAATACCAATGCGAATACTAATGCACTACCAGCTAACTAATTTCTATCTGCGTACCATCCCAAACTAATAGGGTCGACACTTGGCGTTGTTTGGTATTCACAATGCCTTATCCTAATAAGAGAATTGATCCGTTCAAGCGAGTTACTCATTTCGAAGCTTTCGAAGCTGTTCCCGAGGAAGTCAGTTCGAGTCGGGCACGAAATATTGGGCAAAGGAGAACAACCAACCCATTGAGAAGGGTGTCAGAAAGAAGACGGGAAGAAGGACAGAGAGAGAGAGAGAGAGAGAGAGAGAGAGAGAGAGAGGGAGAGAAAGCGAGAGAATAAGAAGGGAAAGAAAGAATGACTGAACGACACCTGGGCGTTGTTTGGTATTCACAATGCCTTATCCTAATAAGAGAATTGATCCGTTCAAGCGAGTTACTCATTTCGAAGCTTTCGAAGCTGTTCCCGAGGAAGTCAGTTCGAGTCGGGCACGAAATATTGGCCAAAGGAGAACAACCAACCCATTGAGAAGGGTGTCAGAAAGAAGACGGGAAGAAGGACAGAGAGAGAGAGAGAGAGAGAGAGAGAGAGAGAGAAAAGGGGAGAGAAAGCGAGAGAATAAGAAGGGAAAGAAAGAATGACTGAACGAGAGAGCAATCGCTTTGACTCCGTTCATTCACGCGGCCAATCTCGCATCAAATTGTTGTATGGGATAAAACGTGCCAACAAGAAGATGGGAAGATGGCTATTGCGCATTGGCATTGCTTTACAAGGCTATCATTTTCCGGGGTCAATCATAATGTTGAATGCTTACACTCGTGGCTTCATTTAGGAACAACCTGAGGGGAAATGTGTTTACCTTGACCGAAAGAACCCCAATAAATGTTAAAAACGGGTGAGTTGCCACTGCATCGTTAATATGTGATGATGTCGCCCTCGTCCTATCCAAAAAAAACTCGTGCCACGTCTCTGTCTACGTCTATACCACATCAATACTCATAGACTTAAGTACATATAAATTCTTATCTTATCCAGTACATTTAATATTATAAATCATCCATTCTGAATGACTAATTCGAAAACTTGAATCAGTGCCGTTCAGACCAATAAGAAAGGGATATCTGATGATTAGAATAGTAGAAATTGTAGCATTATTAAATCAACATGACAGTCGCACATTTACCGCCAGTCACAATCGATATTATTCAACTAAAAATATGAAGTTCTTTCGAGGGTTGGTGTTGTGGGTCACTGGGGTACGATCTCGGAGTGGACATCTCGACATTACAAAAGAACAGAACTCAAATGAACGTTATCAAGGAATCGTACGACGGAATATCCTTGCATAACATTTTAGCCTCTGATCGCTATTAGCAAAAGAGAAGGTATAGAGGATGTGCGCGAACCGCGTACCTCCGCCACACCCACCCACCCCACCAGTTCGTAACCGCCTTTTACCCGTGTGCGTTTCGTTGTATAGATTCCCGCACACTTTAGTGATAATGATTTCCAAATTCATACCTCAAACCATTATATCAATTCATGCACCCTAGGTACACCTGCAAGACGACGACTAGAAAAGACGAAAATAAACTTCCTTTTTCACCACCATGTAGTCCGAAATTCATTCATAAAAGTTCTTCATTGGGACACCTGGCTGCCTTAAAAGTTTTATGTTTCTCAATGTCGACAGGCCCCAACCCTCCACCACGCAGTCCACGTTAGCTGGCCATTTAGCTGGCCATCTAGCTGCCTATGCATACAAATACCACCAGTTTTGCTAAAAAGTCTCAACAAATATCCCAAGCAAAAGTTCACTTGGCATAAAGGACTTAGTTGGTTAAATAATTGTCAAAACGTGAAAACTCTTAAATCCGAATTGGTGGAAGTTTAGCACGAGAGTTTTCCACCACCAGTGTTATTGCTCGCCGAGAAACAGGTATAGTACCACTATAGTAGTGGTGGTAGTAGTTGGTAGACTTGACTATGCTGATCCATCGGTTCTCTCTCTCCCTGTCCGTCTACTAGCTACGTAAGCTCGTAAACTGCGAAAAACCCGGGGAGGAAGTCAAAAGGATGGAAATTCGATTACTTTCAAGACTTGAGCAGCCACATTCCTCTGGCTTTTTGACAAATTTCTGCCGCACGGTAGAAAACGGGCTATGAACTCAACCACTCGATCATGGTTACACCTCTAGATACAAGGACGAGAAAGAAGGGCAAATATAACAACTTTCTTACCTTCGAAATGTTCAACTTTAGTATCGAGAGCAACTCTTTGAGTTTAACCATTTTCTTGACTCTTGGGTATACCTTACTAGAAAGTGGGTTCAGCAAGCAAGGATCAGGAAAGCTCCTTAGAGTCTTAATATACCATCTTTGACTGGATGGGGTGAAGTTTTCTAGGCTTCTTGAATGGCTATGGTTTAAAGACCAATCAAATGCTCATGGAAATCGATTCCAATCCTCAAACACTCTACGTATGCTCTGTGAACAAGCACATTTTGCGTATCATTGAGCTTCGTCGTTCGTTAAGTAATGACAAACTCCATTCAATCAATCATCTCCCTCACAATGCATAAGACGAATGTTTTTGATCGGTTGCAGGTCCCTTGGGAAAAAGCACTACAACCACTGCCACCAGTCGAGTCAACTCGAGATCTGGATCCAAGGAAAACCTTTGCGAAGAGTGCATTCAAAATCCATTGGATCTGATAGACGCCTCCATTCAAGTAAGACATCATGCTCAATTTCATTGACAAAGTTGAATATGACATCGTAAGAAATTTGAGTAATAGGTAGTTCACATTTGTTGGTGGTAAATGTTCTTCAAGGACCCTCAAAAAGAATTCCGTGACAAAGTACACTGAGTATGATCATGTGGTAGTGTGCTCAAAGGCTGCGCTAGCCTCACCTCCTTTGAAACCAGATTTCAACAACAAAGTTGTACTTCAAAAAACGGATGGTTCCAATTCACAGCATCAGAGTGAACTTTAAAGCATTTTCAAACTCAGATTTCAAGATGCAAAATAGAAAAAAATATCGCTCAAATGTCGGTTTTCTGAAATTGGAAGCGTACACATCGTACTTAGGTTAGCCAGCAAATCTCCCTTAACACTTAGTTTCATTTACCACATGAACATGCTCGTTAACATAGGTTGATCTCAGTGATTCCGAGGACGAATACGAAGAAGGACGTGGCCGTAGTGGTGCGGGCGGAGGCGGCGGCGGCGGCGGCGGTGGAGGCGGTGGTGGAGGTGGAGGCGGCCCATCGAACGAGGACGGCGAGGAGGGTGAGGATGCGACCATGGGCAGAAAAGGCGGACGTGGAGGTGTCAACAAAAAAGGGACGCCTCTGTATAGCCGCGAGGACATCCGAGAGCAATACTGCATTAATGACAAAGAGCTCCAAGTGCTAGACAAAAGCCAGAGGCGAAGTATTCTAGGATGCTTCTCCAATCAAGGACAGGTGTGTAAATCTACTTTCCTAGTGATTAATGAGGCACCTTCACACCCGCGGTTCATATTCAGCTAACTCACAGCCACAAATAGTCTGGCTCCTTCACACAACGAAAAAATGAAGCGGCTGGTGGGATTGGATTCAAAGCAGGAATCTCTGCGCATAAGTACAATGAAGTCCCAATTTCCCACATTCCCACACATAGCACCATTACTAAAACTTTTGACTCGCATTCAAGCGTAACTGGTTGGAAAACTTTTGTCCATGCTCAGTTCAAACTATCCGGTTTATTTCCTTGAGTAGATGTGTGCCCTTGGTACTTAATTTTCCCAGTCTCACCGCTCTGTTCAATGAACGTGGATTGAGCACTCCGTGAGCAAAGTGTCTTCATCATAAGTATATTTCAGGCGGGCGTGTCCCCTTGTGGGCGATCCTTGGGCGGGGGCAAGCGATCCATCTTGGGATCTTGCATTGCCCGCACCACAAGCGAAGATGACCTTCATCATCTGGATGAAACAAAACGACCCATTTCCCCCCGCCAAGGGGTGGGGACCACCTGGAACGGTAAGTCCATCTCAAGCAAATCCTCGCATTAGGCCTCCAAAATGGCTTTTCGATTGAGACCATGCTTCCAAAAGTGCTCCTTTGAGCCTTGAACCAAACAGGCCGTAGATTTTTGGAAAGCCTTGAGTACAAAAAACATCTTATCTACCCTCCATTATTTTCCTCATAATGGTTGGTTGATCTTTGGTCCCTCAGACTGTCGCTCAGTTAAGTAGTCGAAGTGAAGTTGAAGTTGCTTCGGCGAAGCCAAGTCGTCGAAGAAAAGTGAAGAAAAGAGAGATCTGGGAAGAATCCAAGTAATTGTATGTTCAAGAAGTTCAAGTGACACTTCAGTGATTGAGTGTTTGTGGGGTGCTTTAGGGCAAAGAAGTGTTCTAACCAGCCATACTTTCACACGATTTGAGCTTTTGCCCTCCAAACTTATTATTGGAACAAACACGTTTCAAAAAATCTTGTGTACTGTGAGATACTCTTATGTCTTACGACTAAAACAATGTACCAAAGGCTGAATGTATGAAGCCTACTGGATACATTCGACATGTTTGCCATGTTATCAGACACTACCTTACAAAGGTTGGATGCATTGTTGTTGCCTTGGTGAGAATTCTCTGGAGAGGGAGCTTGAGGGGACTCATCTGGGTCTCATTAACCTAATTGAAGACTAGTGACAATCTAGTTGCTCGGACGATAGAATTTGTTCATTGTGAACATTGGCTTTTTTTTCCGAGAGGGTTGTCAAAAAAGATATTTTAATATCATATGTTTTGGGAAGAAAAAAACCATTAATCAACTGATGTTTGTTTGAATCAAATGAATAATATATTATACTACTATCATAAGTAGTGCAGTTGCGAGGCCGGCAATACTTGCCCTCGTACGAGTCCATTGATTTTTTGACTTTTTGTCGGACTCGCCGAGTCCGAATCCGAGTCCGGCAAAAAAAAACAAGTCTGGCAGAGGACTCACGTCTTTTACTGGAGTCGAGTCAGGTCTAGCAAAAAGGCTCGTCTGGCGAAATTCTAAGGAAATGTGACTATTTTCTTGGACGAGTCCGGACTCAAGTCCTTTCTTTCTAACAGAATTTGTGGCCTTAAAAGCTAAACATGTCCACCAAAAGTACCCTAAAGGTGTTGCTAGGTGTTTACTCTTTGCTTCAAAGTAACGTAGAGAGATATAAGAATATCAACAAAGCCTTGGGAGGTCCAAAGCGGCAGAAATCCAAGATGAGCAAAAGAAAAAAAATGTAAAAAATATTGTCAAGTTTTTTCAACTTCCTCGAGCTTGAAAATTTGTACCGAGACACAAAAAAATGTTTTCATCTTGAATTCTCCCGTTGTAGAATCTCCCTAAGGCTTCATCAATATCCTTTGTTTTACTTTGAAGGAAACGCAAGACGTCTTCCAGCACATTTTAGGCTCTTGCAGGGGACACGTTTAGCTTAAAGACCCTCAAAACTGCATATTGTGCACGAATTCATATGAAGTGCTCACCAGCTGGCGGTTTGGTGGGATTTGTTTTTGAAAAATCAGGAATCACTATTGTAAGTGATCTTCGATGAGAGGTTCAAAAGTTTGGACTCTGAATTTATTCTTTTATTTTTTTTAAATGCCTTAACAGGCAAAATAAGGGTTTTTCTTGAAAACATCAAGTTTTGTTGCCTAATAAGTCTTGGTATTAGTTAACTGCACAACAAATAGCCCCCAATTTGGCCAACAGACAGCCGAAACCAACTTCTCCAAAGAATTGTGCGAAAGAAAAAAATCTTAATCCTGGGTGGCAAACTTTCCTTCGCTGGACAAAAGTTGTACTCTTTTTACGACCAATGAATGCCCCCTTGTCGCGTTGTCGGCAAAGAATCGCGACCTTCAATATACATGTTCTTGAATTAGAATACAAAGCTGAGCAGGAGTCCCCATCAACAAGCATCATGAAATTGGACCAAAATATCCTGGTGTCACTTAACAAACCAAGGTAGACACTCTCATGACATTTCGAATTGAACATGGCCTCAAAAGCAATCAGCAAAATTTCACAAAAAGAAATAAGGACGAAACTGACAGCGTCATTTCTCACTTACTTATAGTTCATCATGTTAGTTTCTAACACACACGTAAACTCAAACTAATTTGCTAATTCACTTTAAAGCTGTGATGATTACAGCCCAAAGCTTCGCTTTCTCTACGTACATTTAGAATTGAGCAAGACCACTTTAGGGACCTTGCTTGGATTAATTATTACCACTGGATGTTAGTGTTTTAGGTAAGACAGAAGAAATCAGACGAAACAAAGAATGCTTTCTACTTTATTAAGAAACCCCTATTTATACATATTCTCACTAAAATACTCAGTATTCAATAATCATATAGCGAGATGTGGAAGGAGGACGACGGTATAATTCTTCTGAACAACATCATAAAATAGGGAGATTTAGTTAGGTATGTGTCGACAATTGTTAAGTAGGGCAGAGGGTGCGGGAAAAGGAACTTATCCGGTAAAAACCTGCGCTGAGCTACAGGGACTGAGAAGGACAGAGTCCGGGATCCGGTGAAGATGAAGGGAGGGAGAGTGGGATTAGCGTCAGAAGAACCACCGGGTAATGATGGGAGAAGTGAATCTGAAAAGAGCAAGGGGCAACAGCAGATCGGAAATTCTCTACTTATAACAAGCAACCTATAATGTCGTTCGATATGTATAAATGTCGTTATTGTATGGATTGAAAAGGATTGAATCTCTCTTTGGAAATTGCTTGACTTGATCAAGTGTCGAGCCCTTCAAGTCCTTTCAACAAGGAAGTTTAGGACGCACT
>NC_081446.1:8381883-8430602 GCF_007210705.1 Tigriopus californicus
TTACCACATCAATACTCATAGGACCTTAAGTACATATAAATTCTTATCTTATCCAGTACATTAATATTATAAATCATCCATTCTGAATGACTAATTCGAAAACTTTGAATCAGTGCCTTCAGACCAATAAGAAAGGGAATCTGATGATTAGAATAGTAGAATTGTAGCATTATTAAATCAACATGACAGTCGCACATTTACCGCCAGTCACAATCGATATTATTCAACTAAAAATATGAAGTTCTTTCGAGGAGTTGGTTGTTTGGGTCACTGGGGGTACGATCTCGGAGTGGAATCTCGACATTACAAGAAAGAACAGAACTCAAATGAACGTTATCAAGGAATCGTAACGACGGAATATCCTTGCATAACAATTTTAGCCTCTGATCGCTATTAGCAAAAGAGAAGGTATAGAGGATGTGCGCGAACCGCGTACCTCCGCCACACCCACCCACCCCACAGTTCGTAACCGCCTTTTTACCCGTGTGCGTTTCGTTGTATAGATTCCCGCACACTTTAGTGATAATGATTTCCAAATTCATACCTCAAACCATTATATAATTCATGCACCCTAGGTACACCTGCAAGACGACGACTAGAAAAGACGAAAATAAACTTCCTTTTTCACCACCATGTAGTCCGAAATTCATCATAAAAGTTTCTTCATTGGGACACCTGGCTGCCTTAAAAGTTTATGTTTCTCAATGTCGACAGGCCCCAACCCTCCACCACGCAGTCCACGTTAGCTGGCCATTTAGCTGGCCATCTAGCTGCCTATGCATACAAATACACCAGTTTTGCTAAAAAGTCTCAACAAATATCCCAAGCAAAAGTTCACTTGGCATAAAGGACTTAGTTGGTTAAATAATTGTCAAAACGTGAAAACTCTTAAATCCGAATTGGTGGAAGTTTAGCACGAGAGTTTCACCACCAGTGTTATTGCTCGCCGAGAAACAAGGATAGTTACAGACACTATAGTAGTGGTGGTAGAGTAGTTTGGTAGACTTGACTATGCTGATCCATCGGTTCTCTCTCTCCCTGTCCTCTACTAGCTACGTAAGCTCGTAAACTGCGAAAACCCGGGGAGGAAGTCAAAAGGATGGAAATTCGATTACTTTCAAGACTTGAGCAGCCACATTCCTCTGGCTTTTGACAAATTTCTGCCGCACGGTAGAAAACGGCTATGAACTCAACCACTCGATCATGGTTACACCTCTAGATACAAGGACGAGAAAAGAAGGGGCAAATATAACAACTTTCTTACCTTCGAAATGTTCAACTTTAGTATCGAGAGCAACTCTTGAGTTTACCATTTTCTTGACTCTTGGGTATACCTTACTAGAAAGTGGGTTCAGCAAAGCAGGATCAGGAAAGCTCCTTAGAGTCTTAATATACCATCTTTGACTGGATGGGTTGAAGCTTTCTAGGCTTCTTGAATGGCTATGGTTTAAAGACCAATCAAATGCTCATGGAAATCGATTCCAATCCTCAAACACTCTACGTATGCTCTGTGAACAAGCACATTTTGCGTATCATTGAGCTTCGTCGTTCGTTAAGTAATGACAAACTCCATTCAATCAATCATTCTCCCTCACAATGCATAAGACGAATGTTTTTGATCGGTTGCAGGTCCCTTGGGAAAAAGCACTACAAACCACTGCCACCAGTCGAGTCAACTCGAGATCTGGATCCAAGGAAAACCTTTGCGAAAGAGTGCATTCAAAATCCATTGGATCTGATAGACGCCTCCATTCAAGTAAGACATCATTGCTCAATTTCATTGACAAAGTTGAATATGACATCGTAAGAAAATTTGAGTAATAGGTAGTTCACATTTGTTGGTGGTAAATGTTCTTCAAGGACCCTCAAAAAGAATTCCGTGACAAAGTACACTGAGTATGATCTTGTGGTAGTGTGCTCAAAGGCTGCGCTAGCCTCACCTCCTTTGAAAACACAGATTTCAACAACAAAAGTTGTACTTCAAAAAAACGGATGGTTCCAATTCACAGCATCAGAGTGAACTTTAAAGCATTTTCAAACTCGATTTCAAGATGCAAAATAGAAAAAAATATCGCTCACATGTCGGTTTTCTGAAATTGGAAGCGTACACATCGTTACTAGGTTAGCCAGCAAATCTCCCTTAACACTTAGTTTCATTTACCACATGAACATGCTCGTTAACATAGGTTGATCTCAGTTGATTCCGAGGACGAATACGAAGAAGGACTGGCCGTAGTGGTGCGGGCGGAGGCGGCGGCGGCGGTGGAGGCGGTGGTGGAAGGTGGAGGCGGCCCATCGAAACGAGGACGGCGAGAGGGGTGAGGATGCGACCATGGGCAGAAAAGGCGGACGTGGAGGTGTCAACAAAAAAGGAACGCCTCTGTATAGCCGCGAGGACATCCTGAGAGCAATACTGCATTAATGACAAAGAGCTCCAAGTGCTAGACAAAAGCCAGAGGCGAAGTATTCTAGGATGCTTCTCCAATCAAGGACAGGTGTGTAAATCTACTTTCCTAGTGATTAATGAGGCACCTCACACCCGCGGTTCATATTCAGCTAACTCACAGCCACAAATAGTCTGGCTCCTTCACACAACGAAAAAATGAAGCGGCTGGTGGATTGGATTCAAAGCAGGAATCTCTGCGCATAAGTTCAATGAAGTCCCAATTTCCCACATTCCCACACATAGCACCATTACTAAAACTTTTGGCTCGCATTCAAGCGTAACTGGGTGGGAAAACTTTTGTCCATGCTCAGTTCAAACTATCCGGTTTATTTCCTTAGTAGATGTGTGCCCTTGGTACTTACTTTTCCAGTCTCACCGCTCTGTTCAATGAACGTGGGATTGAGCACTCCGTGAGCCAAGTGTCTTCATCATAAGTATTTTCAGGCGGGCGTGTCCCCTTGTGGGCGATCCTTGGGCGGGGGCAAGCGATCCATCTTGGGATCTTGCATTGCCCGCACCACAAGCGAAAATGACCTTCATCATCTGGATGAAAACAAACGACCCATTTCCCCCCGCAAGGGGTGGACCACTGGAACGGTAAGTCCATCTCAAGCAAATCCTCGCATTAGGCCTCCAAAATGGCTTTTCGATTGAGACCATGCTTCCAAAAGTGCTCCTTTGAGCCTTGAACCAAACAGGCCGTAGATTTTGGAAAGCCTTGAGTACAAAAAACATCTTATCTACCCTCCATTATTTTCCTCATAATTGGTTGGTTGATCTTTGGTCCCTCAGACTGTCGCTCAGTTAAGTAGTCGAAGTGAAGTTGAAGTTGCTTCGGCGAAGCCAAGTCGTCGAAGAAAAGTAAGAAAAAAGAGAGATCTGGGAAGAATCCAAGTAATTGTATGTTCAAGAAGTTCAAGTGACACTTCAGTGATTGAGTGTTTTGTGGGGTGCTTTAGGGCAAAGAAGTGTTCTAACCAGCCATACTTTTCAACACGATTTGAGCTTTTGCCCTCCCAAACTTATTATTGGAACAAACACGTTTCAAAAAAACTTGTGTACTGTGAGATACTCTTATGTCTTACGACTAAAACAATGTACCAAAGGCTGAATGTATGAAGCCTACTGGATACATTCGACATGTTTGCCATGTTATTCAGACACTACCTTACAAAGGTTGGATGCATTGTTGTTGCCTTGGTGAGAATTCTCTGGAGAGGGAGCTTGAGGGACTCATCTGGTCTCATTAACCTAATTGAAGACTAGTGACAAATCTAGTTGCTCGGACGATAGAATTTGTTCATTGTGAACATTGGCTTTTTTTCCGAGAGGGTTGTCAAAAAAAATATTTTAATATCATATGTTTGGGAAGAAAAAAACCATTAATCAACTGATGTTTGTTTGAATCAAATGAATAATATATTATACTACTATCATAAGTAGTTGCAGTTGCGAGGCCGGCAATACTTCCTCGTACGAGTCCATTGATTTTTTGACTTTTTGTCGGACTCGCCGAGTCCGAATCCGAGTCCGGCCAAAAAAAAACAAGTCTGGCAGAGGACTCACGTCTTTTACTGGAGTCGAGTCAGGTCTAGCAAAAAGGCTCGTCTGGCGAAATTCTAAGGAAATGTGACTATTTTCTTGGACGAGTCCGGACTCAATTCCTTTCTTTCTAACAGAATTTGTGGCCTTAAAAGCTAAACATGCCACTAAAAGTACCCAAAAGGTGTTGCTAGGTGTTTACTCTTTGCTTCTCAAGTAACGTAGAGAGATATAAGAATATCGACAAAGCCTTGGGAGGTTCCAAAGCGGCAGAAATCCAAGATGATGCGTCAAGTTCAAAATGAGCAAAAGAAAAAATGTAAAAAATATTGTCAAGTTTTTTCAACTTCCTCGATCTTGAAAATTTGTAGCGAGACACAAAAAAATGTTTTCATCTTGAATTCTCCCGTTGTAGAATCTCCCTAAGGCTTCATCAATATCCTTTGTTTTACTTTGAAGGAAACGCAAGACGCTTCCAGCACATTTTAGGCTCTTGCAGGGGACACGTTTAGCTTAAAGACCCTCAAAACTGCATATTGTGCACGAATTCATATGAAGTGCTCGCCAGCTGGCGGTTTGGTGGATTTGTTTTGAAAAATCAGGAATCACTATTGTAAGTGATCTTCGATGAGAGGTTCAAAAGTTTGGACTCTGAATTATTCTTTTCTTTTTTGAAATGCCTTAACAGGCAAAATAAGGGTTTTTTTTGAAAACATCAAGTTTTGTTGCCTAATAAGTCTTGGTATTAGTTAACTGCCACAACAAATAGCCCCCAATTTGCCAACAGACAGCCGAAACCAACTTCTCCAAAGAATGTGCGAAAGAAAAAAAATCTTAATCCTGGGTGGCAAACTTTCCTTCGCTGGACACAAAGTTGTACTCTTTTTACGACAATGAAGTCCCCTTGTCGCGTTGTCGGCAAAGAATCGCGACCTTCAATATACATGTTCTTGAATTAGAATACAAAGCTGAGCAGGAGTCCCCATCAACAAGCATCATGAAATTGGACCAAAATTATCCTGGTGTCACTTAACAAACACAAGGTAGACACTCTCATGACATTCGAATTGAACATGGCCTCAAAGCAATCAGCAAAATTTCACAAAAAGAAATAAGGACGAAACTGACAGCGTCATTTCTCACTTACTTATAGTTCATCATGTTAGTTTCTAACACACACGTAAAACTCAAACTAATTTGCTAATTCACTTTAAAGCTGTGATGATTACAGCCCAAAGCTTCGCTTCTTACTACATTTAGAATTGAGCAAGACCACTTTAGGGACCTTGCTTGGATTAATTATTACCACTGGATGTTAGTGTTTTAGGTAAGACAGAAGAAATCAGACGAAACAAAGAATGCTTTCTACTTTATTAAGAAACCCCTATTTATACATATTCTCACTAAAATACTCAGTATTCAATAATCATATAGCGAGATGTGGAAGGAGGACGACGGTATAATTCTTCTGAACAACATCATAAAATAGGAGATTTAGTTAGGTATGTGTCGACAATTGTTAAGTAGGGCAGAGGGTGCGGGAAAAGGAACTTATCCGGTAAAACCTGCGCTGAGCTACAGGGACTGAGAAGGACAGAGTCCGGGGTCCGGTGAAGATGAAGGGAGGAGGGTGGGATTAGCGTCAGAAGAACCACCGGGTAATGATGGAGAAGTGAATCTGAAAAGAGCAAGGAGCAACAGCAGATCGGAAATTCTCTACTTATAACAAGCAACCTATAATGTCGTTTCGATATGTATAAATGTCGGTAATAACGAAATCTGTCATCAAAAAGATATCTTATATCATATTAATGAAGAAGATAAAAATCATGATCATCAAAATGAGAGTCAGTCTATGTATAGTATAAGTCCTCTCTAAGTATATCAGTTAGCACACGGTTTCCTCCATTCATTCATTCATTCATCCATCTATCGACCTTGCTTAGATTGTGACAACTTGGCTTGGCAAAGCCCACGAGGAGTACGAATATTGCAAAGCCTGATTTCCTTTAATGATAATTGTCCAATTGCATTATAAATGGTTCCTTTTGGAGCTCTCTTTCAGTTCACGCAACAGGAGAAAGGACCACTGACTGGCCTTGCCTCCCTAAGGTGACGAGAGAGAGAAACGAGATGACGAGGCATTTCCCCTTGACCCATGAAAATAGCTCTCATTAGAAGAAGTGAGCTGAGCCTCATGCTTCTCTTCCATCATATCGGATAATCACATTTTCAAGCACTTTTCCCAAAGTGCCCTTTGTTGTCAGAATCCACAAGGTTATACGGCCATCGAGTATGTAAAAACAACCACAATTCTGAAAAGACAAACGGACCGACTGATTCACAATTTTGTTTTGTCGGACTTGTTTCACTCCTCAAAAGATGTCAATTTGAGGTCAGCTAGGTATATGATTCATGCCTCACGATCCACTTTTTGCGTGGATCAACTTTGCAGAGGAATGATCAATGACATAGTTGTTTATTGAATGAACCAACTTTCCATTTGTAAAATAAAGTTTAGAAAAAATGAGACTTGAAAGCTTGAATGAATAAATCTTCCACAAGTGGCGTTTCCTTTCCTTTGCTTTGAAGACAATAAAATCAAATCCATCGACAACATTATCCATAATTGAAAACGAAATAAGTACATATTTGATTTATGTAGTATGATATGGTTCGACAGGCAACTCCAGGTCCGAAGCTTTTGATACCAGTTTTGACGACGAGAACAAACTTTGAAGTATAGAGACAGCGTTTGGAATAAGGGCAAAAATGTATTTGTCTTCGCTGAAAGCAATCTTAAATGCACATTTGACGTTTTCAGTGCCTGGGATCATCTCACAATCTTTCAAGCTGAACAATCTAGCTCGAGACGAAAATACCTCTTACTCAAGGGATGAAACTATTGTACATAGAAATATGGTTTGATCCTTTTTATTACTGGCTAACCTTTGCATTTTTACCTGTCCTGGAAGTGACAAATATTTTGCTTTGATTTAGTGGGTTTCTTCTCAAATGCCAATACAGATTTCAAAATTGGGTTTTAATGTACGAGTACAATTGATTTGTGCAGGCAGCATCCAAACGGCACATACAGTAGTGCAACTTTCGTGATTCGTTTTTTTCCAAAGCATTGATTGCACCCATTGATATGAAACATCCATTTACATAAATTGCAACTGGACCCATTCAGATGACACAAATTAAAGCTCCCCAAAAGTAGATTGATCGAACGTGATTGCATTGGCCCAACTCCAGATATCTGTTTCAAACAAAGCCGTAAGTTCCCAACTCAGGCCCACTCTACTTCTTTCATGGCGGCCAAAAGTGCACTACAAACGTAGACCCTTTAAATGACAATTATTGAGTAGGGCTGTTCTTTGCTTAGCGGCACTGACCGTTTTCTGACTCGCCTTTCTCTTGGCTCCATCTCCAGATCATCCATCCTCCGATCAGGCTTTATGAAAAGGCTTGGCCAAGAGCTTGTCCGAGGTCCGTCCGAGGTCCGTCCGAGGACCTCACAGTGCAAAAAAGAGAAATGAAATATCTGCAAGTGTCGTGCTCTGGTGGCCCATGAAGGCGATCCTAATGATGGATTAGCCGTGTAAAGAGATCCTCGAGTGAAATGCTTGCGATATCAGCGAGAATTTTGTTGTTTGGTCTTTCTTTCTAGACTCTTTGGCTCTTCCATCTACAGCATAGTGTGTACATAGATAGCTATTTCTAGCTGGGCGCAGAGAGTTAGCTGGCTTGGTTATGCACTAAATTTGGTCCCTCTGTTGGGCTCTCAGCGCATTTCCATTGCCTGAATGGGGGTCATTGTTCTTCTGCCAATTGGTCTTTTGTTGGCATGAACATTTTCTGCCATTCAATGAAGCAGGTTAAGAGAGGACCGAAAAGATGCATTCAAATTTCCATTGCACGAAAAGGCCGCCATCTAGCCACCATAAAAGGACAGCGCAATCCTGTTGAACTTAATTTCTTTCAAAGCCCTCGACTCTAGCTTTATGATCCATCGTTAAAGGCCTTTGGTTGTAGTGAACCTATCGACCTCCCACATATTCTACCAAGTACAGCTCGTTACGAAAACTAACCGAAACTTTTCTTGGGTATGGTTTGGTCGGGGAAGAAAAGAAGTACGTACGGACGTTGAAGCTGCGACCAAGTTTGGAGCTCGACGAATGGCTTCAGAACCGCGATCAGACATGGATGATGCCCTTAAAGGACCCCAGAGGAGTGAGTACGTACACACGTAACCCCATGCCGTGAGAGACTGAAAGAAAGTCCCAACCAGCTACGAGAAAGGGTTTTTCTCGAACAGCAGTCAACCAACCAGCTAGCCAGCCAGCTAGCTGTCCTCGCGTCTTTCTCAAGAAGAATTTGCTCGTTTTGAATTGGCTCATCTCAAGACATTGATGAAGCGACTTCCAATGGAGCTAGAACATTTTCTCGCACTAATCCTTGAGAACAGATTGGATTTAACCGAGGGTCGAAAGAGCAATCTGTCTGTCTTCCTCTCACTCTCCTTTCAAGCCCACCATAAACCCAGGTGAAAAACGAACCGATGGCTCACAAAGAGTGGTGGTTTTTTCCTCTTTGGCCCCAAGCCCATTTCCTATTATTCTGTTGAAATCAAGTGAATGATTCCTAGTGATTACTTTTCCAGGTCGGAATCGATATCACGAGGACCCAGCCGATGATGCAGCCTCGGGCTTTGACGAGCACTACTTCCGACGACGTCCCAAGTCTTTCTGCATGCCTTCAACGGGACTCCCACCACCTGGAGTATTGGCTAGACATCCAGGAATGTATGGAACTCAGGAACAGATTCACTTGTCAATGGGATCACTCGTTGACGAACATCAATATCACATGGCTCCTCGTGGACCTCTGGTAAGTGAAACGAAAACGTCTCTATTGTCATAATAAGAAGTAAAAGCCGAAAATGTTTACCTCGTTTATTGTAAAAAAATGAAATGAATCTGTCTTTCAATCTTATCTGATTGATTTCATTCTTTCAATTAATTATTTTTGCCTGGCGACTCTTTGGTTAAGGAAACAACTAGCATCGCTTGTAATAATAAAAGGGAAAAAAGAGGGAGAAGAAAAAGCTTTTCAAGATTGTTTAAAGCTTGGCAAATGATCCAATCTTTTGTCCACTCAATTCGCTTTGATCCAGTTTCGTGCCCTTGTCCTTGAAGTGTTGGCCAAAATTTGGATGGGTTTGGACATTGGATGTGGTTGACTTGGACACACTTTTCCATACCCCCGCCACATTTGAAGGACACATTTTTCAAATTTCCAAATATGTTTGAAAGACTGTGTGTCAAAGCAAAACTTTCAAACTCAAAGGAAGAGACCAAGGCAGCGTAGCAATCCTCAGAGTTCCGATAGCTTGCCAAAAATTGCATGCACTCGCTTCAACAGGAAACACGAGCACAAACTCTAGCTCAATCCCAGCGAGAGAAGTACTGAAAAATACTGAATCAGAGATATGTAGAGTGAGAGCGATAGAGAGACCCACAAAACCGATACAACCCAATACTACAACAGTCGACGAGAAAACCGGCCTCTACGGTATACATATTGTATAAGGCTACTCCTCGTTTTGTGTGAATTGTTGAAGGCTAAATGGAAGCCCCCGGCAGACCTCGTATCACATTCCGTTATCTCCAAGGTCAAACCTGGAGAGGAAAAGAGTCACTCATGGACCCTTTTCCTTTTCCTATTCGCAATGATTGCTGGCCCTGGCTTACAGTCGATGGAAATCTGGAGGGCCGGTGGCTTGAAGAAGGACTGCCTAAACCCAGACATGACTTGTTATCAATGGTTCAACGTCGGATACTGGCCCATGTCTAACTGACTCGGGGACATTTATTTGTTCTTCAGCTTGCTAAAATAATGTCTTCCAGGTATATTGGATTAAAACACTGCAGGATTCTCTTGTCTGCGAAACAGACGAACGATCAACGAGGTTGTCACAGATTTAAGATATCGAACAAAATCGACCAACTGACAAACTTCGATTCGGCTAACTTGTCAGCTTTTGAAAGTGAGGAACTGAGTGAGTGAGAGAATGAGAGAGTGGGAACCGCAATGATTTCAAGGACCACGTAGGATGGGAAAAAAATCCCAAACCATCCCCCAACAACTTCTTGAACTCGAGCCTTCAGGTCATATTTCGTGTACAATGAGTGCTGTACGGCCAAGTTCGGCTTGATTATGGGCGATCGGAGAAGAAGTGGTTCCTAGTTTTCATGTGTTTTGCTAGAAAAGGAGGAATCCGTATGCGCCATTTCCTTTTCAAAAAGCTTCCTTGTACTGCATAAGGTACCGTGTCTGAAACTCAGCTCATAAAATATGACCTAATGTTCTCGTCTGACTGGTTGTGACTCGAATTTGAAGTGCTTTTACTCCGAAAAGGCTGTGATCACACTTGGAAAGAATTTTTGGAACCAACCAAAACAGGCCCCCGACAAGCTTGACGCAGACGCAAAGGCAGACGCGCTTCTGATTGTCTCTGTTGAAGACTTGTGAGTCCAACAAAAAGAGGCTTTCATTTGCTTTCTCCCTGCAAAGCACACAAACTCGTTCACATACCCAGGACATTTCATTTTCTTCCCACCATAGACGTCAACATTTTTGAGGAGAGATTGAAGAGAACACAACCGAGGGTTATGTTTGAACGGTTTGAACCCACGCTCTACCACTGTTACATTCTTTCATTCACCCGTAGTCCGATTGGCTCTGAGGGAAATCCCCCAACACTGGAGAAGGTGAAATACGAGCAAGGGGTGGAGCGTCCACTTTCTTCGAGGTTATCCATGCCCACCGAAATACCCAAATATCCACTGGATAGAGTTGAAGTGGAATCGGTTCCCATTCTCTCGATGTCTCATTCTCCATGGAATGGGTTTTGGGAACAACAACACCATCCATGAGCCAGCCAGGATAGGTATGTGCGAGGCTGCAAAGAGACGGTGGCTCACGTAGCCGGGGATTTTCCAAGTACATACTCTACATAGCGAATACCCTGGCAAAGGTCTACTAGCTTTGTTCACTATATCTGAGGCCATAACTGAACCCGACCATTAACAAAAGAGTTTGAGGCGAATACCAACAAATGTGAGCATGGAATTTAAGAACAACAGAGGAAACTTTGAAAGCATTGCGGACAGAATCAAAATAGTCTCGCTCGGCAGAGGCATGTTTATTACAAGTGGTTAGCAAACCTGAATCGCCCAACAACCGACCATTATAGACAGACAAGACATGCATTTTTGGGTACGCTACAAACAGAGAACTCCTTTTTTGGTCTTGAGGTAAATACGGAACTAGATTGCCGGATGTAGGGTGTGAAAAGACAAATGATGCTTGCCTATAGAATATCATGATCAGAGCTGTCTAAATGGTGCAAATGCATTATTTTTCACTTTTTTCTAATATTTTTTGCAGCATTTGCATCAAATTGTTTATATAGCATATTTTGCCATTTTGCACCATTTTCGCTGGAAATAAAAAACAAGTTTTCCGATTAATTTTACAAGTCTTCCTTGAAAAAAATCCTTGAAAATATAAAACATTGAAAAGATGCAAAACACATTTTCTTTGACCAATTCATGACATTTGCTTTTTTTGCTTCAAATGGATTTTTCCCACATGGCATGATTATCTTGCCTTTTGGACAACCCTATCATTAAAGATTGCATCTCTTCAGTTTGCAAGAACAAATTGCTCCAGATACTTTCTTTTCAGTACCGGCATATGGCCAAAGTATCTAGGACAAGAAAAAAAGATCCGTTCCTCTAGTATGCTTACTTATAAGCAGAACATATTTGATGCAAATGTTTACCCTTGATGCAAGGTACTTTTGTTCAAAGTACATATAATATTAAGAGTTTATTGTTAACAAAGTACATTTAACCCCTTTGGCATTGGCTGAGAAAAGGCCTGCTAAAATCATTCAGAAGAGTAGAGTGCTTATAGAGTAAGTTTGTGCAACCTTTTTAACATGCTCTTAAATGTTTGATCAACATGTCATTTTGTCTTTTCAATGTATTGCTACTAGCTCTTTTAAAAATCTAGTAAAATCAACTAGAAAGAACTGCATTTTTGTCAATTTTAATTGCATTATTTGGACAGCCCTGAATATGACCGAGCTAAGAACAAAGAGCATGAGAAATTTCCCGACATTTTTCGAGCTATTCAGATGATCCCATATTGCTACTTATCGTACATTGAAAATGGCATCAGTTGTGTTCTCTGTGGCGTGTTACTGGTTTCACCAAATGTTGACACAGGAAATCGGCAGCCTTTCTTTTATCGCACTCCACAGAAGACCAACCCTCGGTGAGGTGTTTTCTAGATTGCAGGATAAAGTGGGAGACGATCGGTCTGAAATGAGTTGCCTTGCTACTTCGTTGTCGTTTGCCTGAAAGTTTGGGAGTTCTAGTCTCAATCAACCGAATGATCTAACCTTTTTGTTCCTTTTCGACAGCCAAGCTTCCATTTAGCTAACTAAACTCAACGTCAATGGCTGAACCCGCCACTATCGTTGATTGACTTAAAGTGACAAGTTGTTAAGGACCAAAGTGGGAGCGATGTAACAACCAATTAGTCCTACATTCTAGAAGAGTGTCTGATCTGGTTGCCTCCAAGGCAGATTGTTTCATGTGCCTTTGTTATGAAATCCTTAGCTTTTCGCCCCTGGAGTCCTTTGAAGTAGACTCTCTCCAGCCCACAGATTTTGACAAGGGGCCACAAAGGAAAGGCCAATTCATAGACCTTCTTTTGTGTTCGTTCTCCTCTGTGTACTCGCAGTCATTTCTTTGAGAGGTCCCAGTTGTATCACTTCACGTTTTCGTCATTTGAAGCTTTGTAAACGGACAACACATTCCCGAACACGGATAATCTCAAGAACTGGTCCATTATTTGGTGGTTCTATGATCCTGAATACAGATTAGTGGCACAGGTAGGTTTCGACTATGGGAAAATGAATCGTCCTGGTCTCTGTTTCTAGAGAAAAAATAAGTAGTCAAAGATGGGCAAACTAGAGATTCAGTGGACTTTTTTGTGTTTTTGTCGCATCAACTTGACCTTGCAGCTTTTAAAAAAAATGCAGGCCTCAGTTTCTTTTCTTTTCGAGTGGACGGAAAGTCCTTTCTCAGAATCTTCTCCTCGTCTTGAGTGTCCTCCATCTTTCGTGTAGGGATTACTAGTATTTTTCTCGTTCTCTCTTTCTCCTTGTCTCGTTTGGCCATTGACAGTTTGAGGTCAGATCTGCACCGTATTTCCACTTAGCCATGCTTTAGAAGGCGGGCATTAAGCGTGAAAAAGAACTTTCTTTCCAAAAGTTCACTCAATGTGGGAGATCTTATTAGCGCCTCTCCAGATTCAGACATGATGAAAAGGGCCCTCGCGTATCGGCTCTCAAAGTCGAGCAATGCAGTCACTGGTTTTATTTGGCACATTTGAAAATCTGGAAGTGTCAAATGGGCGGTTGCTAGGCATATGTGTGGAGTGACTTTGAAAAAGCCCCTTCATCGCCGTTCACTCGTCTCCAAACCATGTTATTATCACCATTGTTATGAGTCGTTTTTCTGAATCAAGTGTTCAGTCTCTTGCATGTTACTCATAATGGAGCCAAAAATATTTGCCACATGTTCTGGCTGGGTGTTAGGCTCATTAATATGCTTGAGCGAAAAAATGTTGTAGAGCTAGGGGAGGGAACACGAAATGAGGCCAAGAGATGTATAAAATGCAGTCCAAATGGCCTCGCACGCCTTGATTGATCAATTTTGTCCACACATTGCAGGTGCCTCACTCTACGATTCTTTTCTTTGAACTCAAATATGTCAATATGGTAAAAACGAGAGGATGACATCCTTAGAATCATAGATGCTGATATTTAGACGAGAACAGGGTCGACACATGTTCATGAGCCTTTTCCATGTTGTTTCATTCTAGTACTACGGTCCTCATCCATCCATGAGAGCCTCACCGTACCCGCAGACTTCATCCGTCCACGGTCCATCAGGTCCTCACACCTTGCCGCCGAACTCGATGCTCCCGTCGCATCATCACTCGTCGTATATGGCTCACCATGGTGGGGGTGGAGGGGTGGGCGGAGGCTACACTCTGCCCCCGTCAGCCGCCTATTTCCCAATGGGAGTGTACTCCTCCGGTCCCATGAGTGGGGGACCCCAACAGTCGAAACTGTTGGAAGGCGCCTCTCTGGATTCGGAAGGCATGACTCAACCCAACACGCCCGACCTTCTCATGCATCGTCGCCAGGTGAGTTCCGGGATCACAGGAAGCTATTTGGCTACTAATGGCAGCTGATTACCGGTCCATTTCGTCAGGAGAGGTTCCTTTTACGTGGAAGACAAGTTTTCATTAATTTTTCATCTCAACATCTCAGATTCGTGCAAGCGTGCATGCGTGCGTCCGTGTGCCTGTGAGTGTGCCTGTGAGTGTGTGTATTTTTCTGATTTCGGCTGCTCCCTTGAGCCCCCTCTTCTTGCCCTGATGAGTTGTGAGGCGACTCGTGAAAAATTGAAGATTCACCCTTGAGGCTGTGGACAGCCGCGAAGGAACTTTTTTAATGAGAAAAAGAGACCTGCAGTGTTCAAGTCACGCCTATTCGGCGTGACTTGGAAAACTTGTTTGCCCTGTCATTTCTTTCTGGACTAGTTTCATTGTTCTTCCGTACCCTCCACCCAGACTGTCTCAATTGGAACCATTGGTATCATTTTTTCCTCTCAAATAGATGGGCGGTGCCAATACCCCTGAACTTTCAATCGACGAGCGAAAGCAGAAACATGTCAGTTTTGACGCTTCCTCGTTGATGAGGTCCCAAACTTTGGCCACCATGGATGAGACGAGTTTTCAACGAGCCGCAGCCGCAGCTGCAGTGGCTAATGCTTCGGGCTGTGGGGTTGGTGGAGGAGGGGGACTAGGGGTTCCGCCTGGGGGTGTACTTCTGCCTGCCCATTCATCTGAAAGATTAATCGATTCCACTGCCATGGGCGGATCCCAAGGTTTTCGCGATAGCTTAGACTTTGCCTACATTTCGGAGATTCTTCCGCCAGAATTGGCCAGACAAATCATGTTAGGTAAGAGTTGGTTTTCTTCATATCTCTTTCCAATATCTTTTCAATTCCAATTTCAACTTCTCGTTTGGATCCGTGAATTGGGCCTCTCCCGTTTTTACGGTTCTCCTATTTGATTTTTAGCAATTTCACATCCAGTCAGACGGCCAGAAGTGCTTGAAGACCTTTTAGCAAGTTCAAGGAGAAGAATTCCCTTGCACTCGGAAGAAGCTAGAAGCAAGTACGTAGTTGCTGGAAAAGATATTACTGGCCTTCTCTCTTCTAGCCTTGCCAAAGCACCACTGTCATACAGTTGCCTTTGAAAGTGAAAACGGGAGAGCAAACGCGCAAAATATGCCAAACTTCATTTTCAAGCAAGTCCCCTCTGAAATGGGTGTGCCCCCTTTCGGTGGCTTTGAGGGAGCGATGTTCTTATTTGCAGTCATTAATAGTAGATTCGGTGTGATGCTCTAACCGATTTCAGAACGACTCAAAAGGAACAGCATGAGGACCCAAGCTACACAGACGGATGTGAATAATCGAGCCAAAAATGGAGGGACCTCGATGCCCAATGTCCCGTCCCAATATTCTCATCATATGCAACGGGTAAGAAAAACTTCATTGGTTTGGATGCGCTGGCAAAAGCTCGAGAAGGGCTAGTGAAGGGGATTTTTGGATCCTTATCTAAAGCCCAGTTAAGGAACCTTTTCTTGACATGGATTCTCTCGTGTTCTCGACCTACGTGCGAAGAATCGATTGCTTGCTTTTGTTAGGGGGATTCGGTAACAGGTGCAGGAGAAAAATTGCCCCCCTCATTTAAGCTAATGGTTTGGAATTCTAGTGGTGAGCAGTAGAGCCTGGTTGCAGAAACATCCTAACCAACCGGCAGCTTAACCTAGGACCAATTTGAATGATAATTTGTTCCTTTAAGGCCATACGATAGACTGAAGTTTACACCCATGTGAACATTTCAGGTTGCCATGGTATCTGAAGCTGTTCAAACGAATGGAGGACTCGCTAATGGGACAGGCTCACCTGTTTCTAAACAGCCTTCACTGCCAATCAAGACGAACAATTCCTCCACTTCCACTTCCCCTCCTCATTCGACCTTTAGACCAACTTCTCAAGCACCCGGACAACCCCAGCCACCGTCTCAGTCGCAATCGCAATCTCAGCATCTTCGACACGGGTCAGAGATGGCCCCCAAGCCACCCCTTAGACAATCGTCTATCCAGTATGGGTCCCCTCATAAACAAATACCTCCTCAAATTGCTCAACAGCTACCCGGATATAAGCTGCAGGTCTATCATTTAGATGATAAGAAGGAGAAATGCTCGGCTGGAACATCCACCAGTCCTGAGACGGAACAATCCGCCGTTGGTGTGGTCAATGTGCCTACGGGGGCCAATCCACCAAGTGCACCCCAGAACAGACGGACCTCCCATCTCACATCCACGGGGTCATGTAACTCAGATGGGTCGCACAACCCACGGAAACACCATCACCACCATCACCATCATCATCACCGAAAATTGCAAAAATCCAGCTCAGAAGGCGGAAGCCTGGATGGGGGAGTTGGGACAGACCTCCGGAAAAAGCCCAAACACATGATCGTGCCCGTCTCCATGCCTACCACGTCTGAGGATGACGACTTGCCAAGTGATAAAGATATGCCAGAATTAGCCCCGGTCTGCTCCATGTCTCGGGTACCTGAAGAGACCAAGGTTGCATCTCCAGAAAAGATAGAAAAGCTGGAAAAGAGGGGACCTCGTGGAACAGAACCTGAAACACAAGCCCAAATGCAAAATGTCTTCAAATCTGAACGCGATGAAATGAGAGAGGACAATGTAGAAAAGGAAGAAGGAAGAAGAGGATGGGCTGAAAAGCCATCGGAATCGAGAAGAGACTCTCGAGATCTGAGCGAAAAGAGCCCTTCAAAACTAAAGACTTCAGACCCGCAAACGAACCCGAGATCCGAAGGTGAAATGAAAACTTCCAGTTCCCCTCAAGAGGAATTGGAGACTCTAGAAATGGGCTTAAATGAGGACGAGGACGATCTCGGTCAGAGGCTTTCTCCCTTGGGGTCAAATAGCTCCATCCCAGATATAGTTCGGTCTCAAGGCAAGACTGGTGGTTCTATGGTAGACCATGTTGTTGATGATACGAATCGTAGCGCCTCGTCAGTTAGATATGAGGAAGGCCAAGTAATGAGCCTGACGTCTCAGCCGTTGGATCCTCTTAACCAAGACCATGACATCACTAGGGACAAGATGGTGCCTCTCGAGGACCGCAGCGAGGACAGCAATACCAATTCCGGGTCTGTTCAGTCCTTGTCTGCATCATCGCCGATAAATAATGATAAAGTACCCGAAAAATTGAAAAGCTCAGCAGATGAGGCGTCTACTACCTCCAGTGTTCACACTCATTCTCAGGTTTCTGAGCAGCCTGTGGCTGAAAAAGGTCAGGAACCGGTGACATCTAACCAAGAACCAATTACCATATCAAGCAGCACCCAGAGTAGTGTCGACACCCCTAGTCAAAAGCATCTACCCGACAGTCTCGCCTCGTCAACCCCCCACAGGTCTAATGTGAGCTCATCCCAACGAGTGGGTTCAATATCTGCCGAGAATAGTCACAAAAGTGTCGTCAATGAAAGGGAGAGACAACAAATTGTGCAAGAAATGGGTCAAATCAAATCCCCGGCTCATGATGCCATTTCTGTGGGAAGCAGTAGCTCTGGCAGTTATAGTGTCACCACGGAGAGCAATAATGAAGCCTCGACCTCCAAAAGTCCGCACAAAAACAACGAACCCGGTTTGAGTGAAGACAGAAGTGAGGCCCCGTTAGAAGAAAAATCCAAGCCTCGACGAGAGGAGCTTAAACTTGATTTGGTTTCTTCAACTCCTCATTCTCGTGTTGTGCAAGACATCACGGTCACCGGCCATGGTAGTCAAGGTGTCTCATCGCCATCCCAATTAACGATGTCCCCAGTGTCTCTTTCAATGACAGAGGGAAAAATGGAAACAACAGAGAACAACATGATCTGGCAAAGGGTTCCCATGGGGACTGGGGACGTGTCGAAAAAGCGTCGCGCCTTCGAGGAGCAGATTAAGGCCCAGTCCCCGCAGGACCACCCACCCCCTCCGGTGCCTCCCAAGCCTAAGATCAATGGCTCTCGACCGGGCTCAGTCAAGACTCCAATCACGAGAAAAATTATGGGTTCAGAAGTGCTCTCATCACCCGGTGGATTAGCTCGTAGTCCCGCCATGCATGATGGATTTAAGGCTCAAGATTGGGTGGTCAAGCGCACTCCGATTAATACCCCCGCCGCTGAAACCGAGAGTGATGAAAATAAGATTATTGTTGGCATTATCAATCTTTCGGAGGATGAGGAGGACGAGGCTTATGAAGACGAGGCTGAGGGCACAAGCTTTCACATCGACTCCGAAGCTGTGTTCAAGTCAGGGGCCACAACGCCTCCTGGAGGCGGAGATGACTCCCTGCGGAGCTCACTGGCACATTCCTCGGTAGAGATGGATCAGACTCAGCACGATTCCGCCATTGTTAACGGAAAACCAACATCGGAGGGGTCTATTGCAGATGTGGAACAATCCCAGCTCCCCGAGGTACAACAGGACGTGAAGCCAAAAGTTTCCTTCGATCAACAAGCCAAATCTGCCGAAGAAACTTTGGAAAAGGAAACCTTGAAAACACGGGAGGAAGATGAGCAACCGCGTGTTTCTTCGGAGAAAAAGGACGCTAAAGATCAAGACTCGCCCCCGAATGTGGTGGCTTTGGTTAAGCCCCCAGCCGGATTCGGAGACTCCCCAGATAAGAAGCCTTTACCGGTCACTTCAGCAGCATCTCCGCTAATCGCACAGCTCATTGGGTCCCATGACAATGATGAAGTTTTAGTGGCGTCCTTGCCGGAGTGTTCATTGGCGCAATCGCAACTTCCTTCCAAAGAGTACCCGGCCATGGTGAAACTTGCGGGGAGCTCTTCTTCAATTGAAAAGGACTCAGCCGCTTCCGCAATTCCAGAGATTACATCCAATCAAACCCCAATAAGTGCAACGATGGAGAGCAAGTCTCGTAAAGGTTCTACCACGTCTTCCATGACCGGTTGTGGCACGACGAGTGGAACCATTACTCCATTGACGGCGACGTCCACTCTTAATACGCGGAAAAAGGCCAGAAGCAGGAGTCGGTCGAGTTCCAAAGAGCGCTTGCTATCAAAATTGGCCAGGGATGGGACGTCCCCGCCACTCTCGGGAGTTGACGAAGACGAATTAATCGGTAAGATTTACCATGTTTGGTACATTACGTACATACACTGTCTGTGGCCGTGTACAGCACTTCTATTAGGAAATGGCATTTTCTCATGATATTTTGTATTCATTAAGTTCCTCATTTTTTTGTATCTAGATGAAGAGAAATATCAAAGCCATTAAGAGCAAATACATAGTTATTGCGCTTGATAGCTGGCCATATCTTCTTCATAATTAAGCTATGGTGTTTGACTGAGGCGTCCTGATTCGTTACATTGGCTGTCTTTAACTTTGAAAAAACGGCCTAGAGGTTGTCGTTGCGATTCGGATCAATGGTGTGGGAGGTCAATCGTTTGTCGTCACATATCATTAAACTGATTTTTCTATTACAATAGTTATCAATCATAATTGAAAACTATTTTGTACGGTGTATGCTTGTGGCTCTCGTAAAGGAATTAAAAATATCAGACGCATTCGAAAAGCGCCTGTAACAACAACGATGGCTTTTTCGTAAAGTCTGCAATACTTTCGGTGAGCAGGCTCGTATGGCGGTTCAGAGGTAAAAGAACGTGACATGAATCAACACGGAGAACATTTATTTAGGCCACCAGTTCGTGTCCAAGTTGATACCGTCCACCTCAATAACCAAATACGAAATAGGAGTCTATATTCATCGTTTCTTAAATCAGAGGAACATATTGATTCACGGTGAAATCTAAATCAGTGTCGTTGATACAAGTTCCGTTCGAGGTATAACGTTCCTTTTGCAATTCTAAGACTTTGCATTAACTTATTGATCTTTGGCGGAATATCGGAAAAAGGGCATTACCTGTGATTCATTTTTGTCATTTTGACTCCAAAACATACCCTATTATCGGGTTTAAGTTCCATGGTTGCCTTACAGCTTCAATATTCAGGGAAAATGCCAAATTTGGGGTCTAGTGCCAATAAATGAGTATTTCTAGGGGTATATGCTCTTTTTCAGTCTCCTATTAACAAACGTTTCTCACTGCGCTTCGTATTTCTTTCAGGTCTCTATATTGGAGGCTACAAAAAGACAGTTTGGGCCTATATTGGAAAAATGAACCAAGTGGATTCTGCTTTAGGTAAGTGGGTTTGGTCAATTTGCCTTAGTTTGTTTGAAGTCAGCATTTTGGAAATAAAGCTTCTTGAATGAAGATACACTTTGTTCGTAGAATTTTTTTGCTCTTTGTCAATATCAAAGGACAGTGCGAATATTAAGATAAGTTACGGCTGATAAAAAAAAAACTAGTTACGTGTCATCAATGATCAAGTCGGCTTGAACGCGAGATGAATGGACTTTCCATTGAACACCTTCGAGTATTTCATTGCTCCTCCTCGTTGCCAGCATCACAAAAAAGCCTTTAGGATGTTTCTTGCCGCCTAAAAGCTCAAAATGTAAGTCCGATTGGCTGCTGAAAGAATTGAAATTTCAGTCACGGGTCACTAGAAACCAATATGGCCATGCAAGGATGAATGAAGATGAATGAGGAGATCTTACAAGTTTCTGGGAAAGTTGGTCAATCTACAAAGAGAAATTAAGCCATCTACGTCGTAGTGGAACACATGTTCAAGCTTTCTCGCTAACCCTCTTTGGTCTCCACTAGAGTACTAAGTTCGTACTTCCGTTTGACGATGTGCTTGTCTAATTTGCAGAAAAGGATCCATCTTATCCATTGAGGCGGTCTGCGTCCATCGAATCCACTCAAAGTGAGCGGGAATTTCGGAAACGACATCAGGCCATCACTCACCGGATGGTCCATAGAAAATCAAGTGCCATTATGTACAGTAAAATCTTGGAACGAACATTTGGTAAGTCGAGGTCAGACTCAAGGTCGTCATGGTTCAGAGTCTCCCTTTGTGGAGGGAACGAGTTTGGGTGCATTTAGGGGGGAGCCACAAAAAATAACGAGGCAGATTTATTCAAAAATAAGGCCTTCGCTGAACTGAAGATACGCACTTCAACTATATTTGGTCTCTTCTTTCATTCCTCGTGGTCGGCCAAACAATAACACAAATTATTATTTGTTTTGACGAAAATCCGTTGACCTTCGTTTAGCTTGGGTTTTGTTAGGGTTTGGACCTTGAGGGGATCAATTTGTCCTTTGGTTCTAAAACAAACTCTTTCATTCGAAGTTCTTTCCGAGATGTGCAAACATTTTTAAGGTTTGCAATTCAAGGACACAGACAAAGTTCCGGCCGTGGTTTGACTATAAAAGTTTGCCTTTTCAAAGGATCTTCCAAAAGCATGAAAGATTGGCCACATTCGTCATTGTAAGATGTTAGACGAAAGGCTGGAAGCATCTCAACCATGACATGGTACACTTCGAGGCCAAGTTTGGGAGGGCTTAAAGAAACCACTGGTAGATACTGACTGTATTGTACGCGTAAGTATATCTAGCAAAATGGGGCAAATCGAAACTTGCAGGGTTTATAGCCAGAGTTTTAATCAAGATTGATAGGGGTCCAATTGTTGCAATCACGGGACTCAACTTGAATGAGAAATGGCATAACTTTTGACAACGATACCGACTTCAAAGCGTGACTCAATCATCCACGTTGGTTTTGTGCAGGCAGAAAGTACTTGGTGGCATAAAATGAACAGTTCCAGTTATTGCAGTTTTTGATCGCTTTTTTGCCAATTCACGTCCAATCGTTTTCTTATGCTCCACAGAAGCTCTGCTCCAATTGCTAAACACAGGCTTTTGAGTGGATCAACCAACGACCATTGCAACACTTACTTAGGAACAAGACCTTCCAAAAACCATTCAAAAATTACTGTATTCATTCATCGAGAAAATGTAATGCGTGAGCTTTATTGGGCATTACTTTTCGTTCGCCGAGACACAGCATCGTCCTCTAAAGGTTCCTAGAAGCTGTGATCTAGAGATCATGTGACTCTTGAGCAAATCAAGGGCTAGACATAAAATCTTTATTGTTAGATCTAGCACAATTCCGTTTAGGTTAACTTGGGCGCTAGTCTTGGCAAGCAGCGCTAGAAGCCAGGAAAACTTGAGACAAATTTTCCCCACTCTTCTTTGGGTCTTGTCTTCCATGCCAAAAAGGCGTTAGTTCAGTAGTAGCAGGTACTGGAGAAGACGGTGTACTAGACTACTAGACTATACACGGTCGAATTGAAAGGCAAGTGGCCAAAATGAAATTATAACCGCGATCTTTTGAAGTTAGGAGAAAATAAGAAACAAGTTTGTTTTTGGAGACATATCAAATTGGAGTTCAAAAAATTGCATATTATACTTTAAAATGCAGTTTCAAGTGCTTAAGATAAAACATATTTTGTTTGTTCTCTCCTTTAGTCTGGAAGTTTGGACAAATTATCTTAAAATTTGAAAAATATTTGCCTAATGTTTATTGCTCAAGATTGGTTTGGAGTGGTCCAAATCGTTAAGCAAACTTGGTGGCTTCAAAGTGGTATAATCAACAAACGCTAAACAAACTTGTTTCAACTTTACACTATGTCCCAAAAGGCAAAAGAAAAGTATAAAGATTGAAAAACAAAGGTTAAAAAACCTAGGTATGTTTTACAGCAAAGTATGTACTTTTTTTTAGCTACATATGAAAATGTCCCGAAACGCAAATTCATGCCAACTGTGTGTATGGGTGTAGTTGTGTGTGTGTGTGTGTTTGCAGACGGACGGAGGGACAGAACTGGCTGAGAAATGATAAAAAGGGAAAAGAAAGGAAGTGGCACCATTTCTCATAATCTTGCTTTGGTCTCGGAAATGGGCCTCATTCCCTGCAAATTGCATTTGGCAGCATTGCAAATAGAGCAGAACTTTTTCACTAGAATTGAAGGTGAATGGGAGAGAGTGAGTGAGTGAGTGGAGATACCAAAGAAGCTGGCTGGCTAGTCATGCTCATTGGAGATCTTCGAGGCTTCGAGCCAAGGTGATTAGAATAATGTCCAAAGCAATGAGAGGAACTTCAGTCCACAATGTGGTCGTTGTCTTTACGAGGCCCTCACTCAAGTATTTCATCAGTTAGCCGAGAGGGAACGAGGGTATGTATGCCCTAAGATCCTTGAGGCGAGATGACTCGCTTGATCTTATCGCATTTTCCCACATCTTGAAGAAAACGATCTTGAGAGCTCTTTTGATGGTGCGGAAGCCAAATAGATGCACAGGAAAAAATGCAACCTCACCCAAAACTGTTTGGTCCTATTTCAGAATGCAATAAAGTTGTGAAAGTGGAGCGAATCCGAGGAGAGTTTGGATTCCGGATCCACGGTTCCAGACCTGTGGTGGTGTCTGCCATCGAGCCCAACACACCAGCCGAAACGAGTGGCCTTGAAGTGGGTGACATCATCCTCACCATTAATGGCGTAAATGTTCTCGATCTGCCGCACACGGAAGTTGTCAAGACCGCTCAAGCAGGTAAAACACTTTTTTGCGTCCTCAAGACCTGTTTTTATCATGTTACAAAAAAAAGAAAGATTGAGCCCATTTTGAGATTCGTTCTTATTTTCATGTGCTCTTAGTTTGGTTCATAAAGCCTTTTCATCCAAATCTGTCAACATCTGACGAGTTGGAACGCGAAATGGAAGTTTGGTCCAAAACAATCCTAATCTCCTTTGGGATTACATCAGTACTCGTACCACACATTACACGCCCAGTCTGAGCACCTTTTTCATTTGCCACGAACATGCCTCAGCGTTGAATCTGGCCCATCTTGTTTGAAGACCAAATGAACCCTAAGGATCTATGTTCACTTATGGATGTGCGTGTACATGTACTTGTGCCTACTTAGGGAACGAGTAAATCCTCAACGACTCACTACCAAGAGTCGGAAAAATAGTTATTGATTTTTGCTCACCTAAACAACATTGGATGTAAAAGGTTTCGGAATGGAATTCTGAATAGCTTTCATAGCAACTTGTACCAACTTTGATCAAAAATGTTTCTTTGATATGGCATTGATCTTCATAAGATTGCAAAAGAATACAAACTAGGTATACTGAGGACATTCACTAAGTATTGTTTACAAAGTATGCATCTCAATATGTTTTAAAATAAGTGGAGATAACAAACGGTAAAATCAGAGTAAGAAAAAGAGTAAGAGAGTAATATTCGCTCTCAACTGCAAAATATGTAAACCAAGCGAAAACAAGAACTTCTATGAGTCCACCGTCAACGCAAAAGTTCTTGCTGAAATCTGAAATAACTAGCATGAATGGACCAATTTCCGTTAACGTTACCAATTTTTCATTGTAATGCCGATCATCCTCTCTTTCATTAAGGTTCATTTGGTTTTACAAATCGCAGAAAAAGTTATTTTGCCCCCAAACTAGCCTCAATATTGTAGGTTAAACCTAAATGCATTATATTTCCACCCCTGTTCATTCATTACATGTCAGGTCGAGACGCATTGGACCTTGGTGTGGCGCGAGTAGACGAGGATGGTAATTCAGCTACAGGAATTCCCCATGTGCCCGAGAATGAGGAAGAAGAACCGTGCTCGTCCTTGGACGTGGCCTTAGTGCGACTGGACGACACATTTCGAATTATTCATTCCGGGTATTTGTACAAATTAAGCCGATCCTCTGCCACCATTCACACGGACGCTGTGGATCCCAACAACCAAACAACTTCTATTGAACGCAAGTGGAGTCGACGATGGTTCGTGCTCAGGGCGGATGCGTGCCTCTACTTCTTCAAAACCGACAAGGTACGATAAACAAGCCACTGCTCTCGAGATCGAGGCTCTTGCTGACTTTCTTAGACTACGGACTACGTGCGATGTACGGTTAGGTTAGGTCTACTAGAGACTGAATGTCGGGAACAAGTTTAGAAATAAGACATGATTTGCTAAAAGCTGCCTTTTTGGGGAAACCGTTTTGAGAGAGAGAGAGAGAGAGAGAGGGGAGAGAGGCCTCGTGAAATTTGATAGGAATTTGCCAAAATAGGGTTTTCGCTTCGTACTTGCAGGATGTCCGCCCTCTTGGTGCTATACTGATATCAGGCTCCCAAGTGCTTCCTGGATGTGAGGCGGATCCTCGACGTCCATTCTCGTTTACAATATCTTCCAAGAATAACGAGGTGAGCCTTTCGGCGGATGATCAGGATGATTTCAATCGTTGGACCAATGTGGCAGTTCGGTGTGGTCAGAATCCCGATCAGGTAAGGTTTGCGCAGCGGAATCGCTCTGGAATGAGGAACGAGTCCTCACTCAAATTTTCTACTCATGCCTGCAGCAGATTTTCATGCTTGAGCCAAACTCTTTCATTGCTCCCTTGAACTTTTAGGAGGACTTTTGGCTGGATGTGGCTCGCCAACGCATGGCATTGGCCTTAAATGATCTGGGTGGACTGATCAAAGCTGATTGCCAAGGCTTCCTCCTGAAGTTAGACGAGAAAGCCAAAGTTTGGAAGAAAAGATACTGCGTGCTCGTGGACGCGTGTCTCTTCTTATATGCTGAGGACGACTCCAGCTCGGCCAAGGGTAGGATCGAGCAAAAATAAAGTTTTCATCATTTAGTGATTGATTAAAGTTTCCCATTCATCCTTCAGCTGCTCTTTGTCTCCACGGTTATCGTGTCCAATCCATTGGTGGGAACTTGGGAGGAAACCGTCGACACGCCTTTGAACTTATACCGCCTGAGCATCAACACCGATACTTCTATTTTGTGGCCGATACGGAAACCGAGAAGAAGAGGTGAGTAACATTTTAGGCCTTATCATGACTTGTCAAGGAAAGAATAAATAGCCCTCCAATGAAGCGACGAAAACCTTCTTGTACTTTTCAGGTGGCTGGCATCATTCGAATACTCGATTGATCGATGGCTCAAATTATCGGAAGATGGTATCTAACCGAAATCCCCTCATCAGGGAGCAATAGGAACGAGGAAACTAGTCTTTACGTAATTGTAAACAATAATCACAATAACTTTTTGAAATGGAATATTTGCCCCTACCCCTTGATATGACGACATATTTTCTACTGCCATTGAGTGCCAAATAAATAACTTAAGCCATAATGAGAGGTTGCGTGTTAATGAAGACTATCATGAACAGTGGGAAAGCCTATGAACGGCTTCCAAGGACACTAGAGTATAGTATGAGGACCTGGGACGAATTTGAAGGGTCAAATTTGCCTCATTGGCACTGACAGGCACGTTTAAGTTTGCTTATACTTGTAACTGAGGTGGAAATATATATCACTCTTGAATTGAATATGGATGAGCATACTCTTTCTCGCAGCCAAAAGTTCCAAGTTTTTTCACTCACAAAGATCATGCGAGTATAAGAGATAAAAAAAATGTAAGAATAGACTCTCAATAGTCGTATCATAAATAGGGCACCATCCTTCCTTCTTTCTTCATAATCTACCTGCTACCAAATTATGTAGCTAAAGATTTTTATCCAGTCTTAGCTGACAAAAAGTTGGAGTCGAGGCCAAGTTCTACAACTTAAGCCAAGTTTATGCCAATTGGCCAATATTGGCTTCAAATGAAACGAAATTGACGAAAATGCGAAAAGTGGACAATTGTGCAATAATCCTTAGCTTGAGCAAACTTTCAAGAATACCGGAAAACTCGAAGGAATGTGCAAGAATATGAAGCCCATGATCTAAATTTCCTGTACCAACCATTGTTATTGGGACATACTCTAACCACCACATGTGCTATTTTCAGAGACCAGGAAGCGTCAAAGTGAGATTGACTCTCGAAAGAACGAACATCAGGAACGGACTTGACAGCATATCCAATACGCCATATGCTGTGAGGACGTAGGGTAAACCAGCTAATTGTAGACTGACATTGGCCTGAGGTGATACGCTTAAATTAGAAGAACGCCGTCATCAGAAGAACTATTCTTGAAAGCAAAAGCTTAGGTTTTTCAGAGACAAGGTTGGGTACTCATGACTTTAGCTGTCTACAGCAAAATTTGTATACCTTGTGAAGCTAGTGAGAGTCCTTTACGACGTTGGAGCACTGTTTCTTTGCTAGTTGACGGAAAAGAGGAAAAATGCAGGTCTCGTCTGGCTCTTCTTTCTCTTTTATAATTTTGTTGAACTTTCTGATCCTGTTTTCTTCATATTAGGAGTGCATTTGCCTTTTTTTCAGCTTCTCTTTTCATCAATGATACTATAGACAGGGCAAACTTCACACCCAAAAAAATGCAAAGCAATATTGGCTACTCAAAGTATAAAAATGCAAAATAATTTGAACAATTATGCAAAAATTAGGCTTAGAAGTTTAATTAAATCCTATAGACTTTAAGTGAAAATACTTTGGTATCCTTTAGTTAATTGAACTTGAACTTACTTTCTTTACTAATTAATCAATTAGCTTGCTGGATTGCCCTTTTAATTTGTCTGAGCCATCCAAATGAATGTGCAAATGTTTACTTGGCTGAAGTCAAAACTTGAAACAAATTGTTAGCCTGCAATGATAATGCGTTTGAAATTAATGCTAAAAGGGTATTTTGTGCCCCATTGTCACAAACCCTTAAAAGATTCCTGGAAACTTGAAGGTCATACAATATGTTTGTTAACAACTTTCAGTCTGAGTGGATAAATTCCCCAGTTCAGAATGTGGCAGCTTGTACGCTGTCATTTCAATGCGCTTGCCAGCTGCCATCTCATGGTTGTGATGAGAGGGCTTCTTATTGTGATTAGACGTGTCAGAGAAAAGTCACTCCAACCAAGCCACTTGAGACTTTGCTTTGAACACATTTTGGTAGTTGGGCAGGAGGGTGTCGGCTGATCGAATTCTCTGGCATTACTCAGTTTCAACCAAACCAGACAAACGAGCCATCAACTCACTGGCTCCCTGAATTCGGAACTTGATTTTGAGAATCACGTTATTAAATGTGTTCAAAGCCGATCCCCATCGCACACACCAGGCAGCCGCGAGGGAGCCAAAAAAATCGCAAAAATATAAAAAAAAACGTGAGTGTTGTTTCTCTGACCATCTAGTTGTGATATAAAGACCATAAACCTTGTCTGGATGGCGTGGGAGAAATCGGTTGTTATCATTACTGAGCTGACGCACATTTCAGCCACCAGGGACCTCTAGTGTCTCTAGGTCTTGCTCATACATGAACAAGCAGCCTAGGAAGGAGTAGGCTCTATGCTGCGTAGCTCAGTAGATTCATATACTGTTGTAAAACAGTAACCAACTTAACTCTTAATCATACTTGAGATTGCAGTGTTTCGGAAGCACAAAGCAAACGCAAGAATTTTCGGCAGACTGTTGCCTGTAGCCCTGAAGAAACGCGTTGTCAGGTTTGCCGATGCTTCTTATTATGGTTTTCAAGGGCATCAATCAAGAAATAGCGAGTCCTTTTCCTCGAGACATCACGTTCTCGTTTATTAGAAGATTTATTCCGTCGAGATGGAAATCAGTCAAGGTATTCCCTTTGCATAAAGGCTAACTACTGTATGCGCCCATGTCAACTAATTGGTTTGAAGGGAATAAACTGACATTAAAACTTGCAAGAACAAAATTGATTCTATCTATTCCCAATAACACCCATTATAACCTTCACATAATGATAAATTGACATCGTATTAGTCAGGTTGACTGGACACGGCGGTTACAATTTCCGATTAAGTGTTAACTCAAATACCAAGATGTCTAAATCTGTTTTACTTCCTCAATAAAATAAAACGAAAAACTTTTGTTAACTCTTAGTTAATTATTGGCATGAAATTCCATGAACATCTATCTACAGATACTTAGTTTTTGCAATCAATACGTAGTTAGCAGATCCTACAAATTAAAACTAACGTTTTACACCATAAAAGATCGAAAAATGGCCTAACTATATTTCAAGTTATTGCTAAGACATTAAAATGGTATTTGTCAATGACAAAACAGGAAATATCTACTCTAAGATTTCTTGAAACCTGTATGTAGTAAAAATTGTCACTGAAACTTGAATTGAATGTACTTCATAACAGTTATTCCTTTTGTTTTCATAAGAACGAAAATCGTCACAACAAATCTTGGTATTTGGATAAACTCTTAATCAGTGTTGTGGATACCAACGTGTGGAGACAGCAGAAAAAATCGGCAAAATTCCTAGGGTTACAAATTGACGACAAGCTGAATTATTGCTTTCTATTATTGAATTATTTAATATTGTTGCGGAAGAGTGTCGTGTGTTGGATAGCGATCCCGAGCAAGAGAAAAGGCCTACAAAATTAAGTCGCACTTTCAAATGATTCAACATCTTAAAGATTGATGACCCATTTAGACTTTGCCATCTGAAATATATGGCACAATGTATCAAAATGCATTCTCCACCTCCTGTAAATTTATTCAAAATCATAACAAGGCGATTTGTTTTCCAACCAAAGTTACATTGATTCCCGCACTTCTTCTTTCCCCAAGGTTGGAATGATCACAGCTTGAACTGAAATTCTCAATCATACAGTGGATTGCCCGTTTGTCAAAGTCAATCACTTGCTCATATTCCACATCATGCTCCCAAAACTGTTGTTTGTCTTACCCTCGTACTTGCAATTCGGATTCCACTTGAACTTAAGTATAGAAAGAAGGCTTTGATCTGACGGTCGGTTTCTAATACGGTCGATCTCTCTCTCTCTTGTCCAAAACCGATGAGGCACTCTCCATCGATGAAAAGTAACCAAGCGAGAACACCCGAACACCCTCTAATTTGGATATGACATACTAAATCCCCTTGATAACAAGCCTAATGGCTTAAGGGGATTATTGGGTCTCACTTTTTCTGGCTTAAATATGTACCTTCCCATTATCATACTTCACAAATGTACCATGACCGAGCTCAATTCATAACGGGTGTGCCATAAGTCCTCGGACACGTCTTTAAAACCTATAGCTCAGTGATTTAGAATATAATTTAAAAAAAAGCATTGTTGCAGGGGGTTTCTTGGTATATTTGGCTATATCTTTCGTTTCAAGAGCTGATGTTAGTTTTGACTTGGGTTTGAAAACAATGGTGGAAAAATGCGGACCGAGGCTGACGACAGCGTATGGGTCGTCGCAACCAACTTTAGCATCGCCAGGAGCACCGTTTAACGGGTCAAGAACACTCGCCGAGTCAGGACTTGAGTCTTTTACTAGAGTCATATGAAGCAAAAAGACTCATTTTACAGTTACAAAACCATTCAAAGGACAATTCACTCTTGTGGCTACTATAATATCGAAGAGTATATTTTTTCGCTTGTTCATGCAGTCTTTGCTTACACTTCTTCCCAAGTCTTTCTAAGCCCCCCCAAAGAAGCGCAAAAAGATGACGTCAAAAACATTTTTGAACAACTTGCACGCCGGAAAAAAAATCTGTTGTTCTGAGAATAACATTCGTTTTGCTTATTGTGGGACATAGGAGTCTTTTGAAAAACAATTATTTCGTGAATTTGTTTATACTTCCTTTATACTTGTCGTTTCGATTCCGGCCCGAATAATTCAAGTACGCAATACAACATTATAACTATGTAGTAAGACTACTCTTCCAACAATTTTACCCGTATTGCGCGTAAAATTCTTCCTAGAAGAGTCAATAACTCATCCAGATTGCAGTTTCTTTCTCAACTTTTTGTTGGAACACTGCTGCAAGAAGCTCGGTAAAAGTGCCAACTACGTTGATTACCTCACTTCCAAACATTGGTCCTGGTTTGCACTTACTTGTATTGCATGCACATGCACATATGTTGCAGTCCTGCTCTCTCTCTCTATTTCTCCGCCTTTCTCACTCCTAATCTTGATCTTGAATAGAACGGACGTGAAGATATAACCCTCCGTGTATATTGGATTAGGGGTGTGTCCTTTGGGACATAACAGGTCCTGACACCTAAATCTATCTGTTTCATTTGTCCTCATTTCGGTACATTATTTGGAATGTATTTCAATGCGCTAAATTTGCATTGAAATTGAGTTAGCAAATTCTCATTTAAATTGAGTAGAGCATAATCCAATAAAATATGTTGAACACCCCAAAAGCCGCGGGTAAGATCAGAATGAAAATGAAGTCCATGTTGGCAATTTTAGCTTCCAATATCCTATCTGCCTCTTCTTCTTGACTCTCCAGTGGTTGACAACTCCGTTGACTCATTGCTCTCTCATTGTCAGCCTCGTTGGGCGTGGTCGAGCGATTAGCCGAGGAATGCGGTTGGGATGAGGTGTTGTTCGTCTCCACCACGGGTTTCTTCAGAAACAGAAGCGATCCCATTTGAGCAGGATTCTTGATGTGCATCAGAGTTAACAATTTTCTACGTCGATGTCTTCGCGTGATGAAAAGGACCACGGAATATTCGATCGCAGTGGATACCACAAAGCAGATGCAGGCCAAAATCCAAGTTTGCAGGGCGTTGATGGCGTCCGCAGCCGGTGAGATGGCGAATACCGTATTGGCAATATTGACCAGAACGAGCAAGGTGGTGATGATAAGAGCAATTCGACCAGGAATACTCTCAGGGGGAATGATGAAGCTTACCCACGAAACAGCCACAAACAGGCTGGAGGGCACAAAATAGTTGAAGATGTAATAATTGACCTGCAGCGAACGAAAAGAGAGGACTCAATGTTAATCCTGAACACTTATTAAAAATCTCACCATTTTGTCGCATGACATTTTTGTGCATACCCAAGGTCAAGCTACTTCAAGTCGAGTTACTGCACATTTCGCTTTGGTGATACAAAAGTTGCAGCTATTTTAGAGATAAGCTAATTTTGTACTGCCGTTGTTGTACCGTCAACAATATCTTGTCATGGATTGAATCCCATGCTATCCTGTCTCAGGTTGATTCACCTACCCTCTAGCCGTGGATGGGATTCAGTGCTTATGTGTGGTTGGATCCGATCTCATACCATCCAGGTGATATCACCTTTCACTGCATAACTTTAAATCAAGATCCTCGTACCTAGCATTACTCCCCTCATAATCTTAGAGCAAGGCCTTGACCCATTAATTTTGAATACTTCTGCAATCAATCACTACAATTAGACCTCCTCCACCATCAGCCAATAGGCGAGGGACCCGGATTGAAGTGCCATAACCAATCATAATGTTCTCATCAAGTCGTTTTTTTAACTTTCTGATATTGATTTGTTAATTTGTTTTCTACATGTTCATTGGAGTAGAATATGATATGTTCTGACTCGTCCGGAACTCCATTTCAGTTTTTTCAGTTTTAATAAGAATGGATTCGTAACTAGCCCATTTTAATTTATTTTCACCGTGTCATGTTGTTTCAAATCAAAGGTCTCCTTCCAAATTTCCAACTTTTTCAGACTAGCGCATGCGCATGAAAAAAATCTCCAATTACAGTAGAGCATTGAATCAACAGCATGACTAATCGTGGTTTCGAGGACATTGGAGCAAGCAGTTTTTTTCACTGGGGATTTATTTAATGAATGGATTTTCAACTCCATCGAGACTTTCGTGGGCAGCCCATTTAAGGCGTCAAATTTCATCCCACTACTTTCCGCAGACACTGGATTCTATGATAAGCCTGAGACCGATTTACTAACTCACTTTTCGTTTCAATTCGATTTGAAACCCGGAAATTGACACTGGAATAAAGGTACCATTGCTGAAACGCATCTCTCTCATCATGTGCTTCTCATCCAGTGGTTTAAAATTGGTTTGATAATCCAGAGTAGTGGTGGTGGCGGCCCAGCCCCAAGAAGCAGAATCATCATTTTGATATTGAACATGGATCGACGTGTCGGGCTTCTCGACGTAGATCTAAAACAGAATGTTTGCTTTGAATTCACATGCACCACTAATTAAACTGGTCCCATTCAATGAAAATAGAAGCTCTCCATGCTGGGACTGTTTCGATTCTAATAAAGTGTATACTTCTTTTAACGCCTTAAATCGTGATGAATATAAAATTACATTTATTGAATTCCCAATGATGCTCCCGATTTATTCACAACGCGTCAATCTTAACCAAGATTTCTGATTTTTTTTAGGCAAAGAATAAAAGTATTTGGAAATGATTTGCGTTCTCAAGGCATATGAATTCAGTGCTCAAGACTCAATTTGGCTAAAGATCATATTGATTATGGCCGTTAGCCCCTCCCGTGGGACGTAAAAGTCCCTCCTGTGACCAATGAACATCCCCCTATGGGACACCAATACCCCTGCTAGCAAAGGCCATTATTTACAATATGGTGTTTAGAAAGTGGATTTGAAATTGATTTGCACGTTGAGTTGGTATCAAAGTGACTTTCCAATTTGCAATTGGTTTTCCCATGTGAGGATGACCTGAAGTGTGGAAAGAAGAAAATTTGAGAAAATCCGCCCTCTACCGATGCTTTCGTTCCAGTTTGGTTATTTGGACTACAAATGCATCGCACTCCAAATCCTGATTGCAGGTGACAAACGACACAGATCATCTCATAGCATTACATGATCTGCGGTTAACCGATTGTGTTCTCTTGGTCATGTTAGTTGAAAGGTCTGTCCTATACCTATAAATCTAGCTATTCAAAGATAAGTATGTTTTGAGGATTCATCAATTCAAAGCACAAATAATCGTGCGCAGTTTGCTTGATTCCAACAAACCGAAAACAAATCTTGAAAGCTGAACGTTCCACATCCAACTATTCTTTTTTGTTAGCAAAAATAGATCTTGGTTATTTTTAGAGATCAATGTTTATACAATCAAAATTCGAGGTAAACATGTGGATGACAAGTCTCACGGCAGACAGGTGTCAGACGACAAACATCACTGGATCATCTTGCGGACGAAGCCTGGGCTTCCGGTCAAAAGTGGTATTCAATTTCTATGAAAGGAAAAATGACATTTCCTTAACGTGTAACCAGGCAATTTTATTCACTTTTCAATCACTTAATTCGACAAACGGAATTCAAGCCCCCCTCCCCCTCCAATACATAGAAAACGAACAGGGGCAGACCAAATCAAAATTCCAATGCTATTCGAGGACCTTGGGTGCTTTTTAACTTTGGGTCGACATCTTTAAACACTTCACTCGCAGATGATATAGGGAAACATATTGGACAGGTTACATCCATGAATGATTTAGAGGTAGTCCGCCAAGATAATGGAAAGTTCGATGAACTTATCCAGTTGAAGATGAGGAAGCTTTTTAACTGTGTGGTTGGATCTATCGCAAGTTTAAATCCAAAAAGCAGGTCCAAAGATGTTTTACCAGGGAACATCGCACAATTGAAACTGTACGTTTTCAAAAGCATTCATGAGCTTTGTCCCAACCCATGATTTAGGGTCAATTTTAATGACCGTAGAGGCTTCATGTGCGTTTTGAGAACACCTTCAAGCCCTCGAGAATCCAGGCTAGTTTAAACAATGAAGCCCAACTCTCTTCTTTCTCGAGCTCCTTCATTGTTCAATTTACTTCCCTCTAATATTGGTAAGGAGTAAATAGGTGTTGTCTATTATCAATTGTTTAAAACCGCTCGTGACATTATTAGATGTATTAAGGGTAGAGGTAGGGATATTGATTTAAATGAGAATATGGAAGGAAACATGGATAAAGGAACCAGATATCACTTCAGCATGTCACTCCGTACTGTTTCATTATTTGTGCATGGATCATGTAGGTGACTAAACTAAAAGGAGACTATCATATGCTGGCTTAAACCAACGTCCGCCAGCCCCTTTTTGAAAAATCGAGACGTGGGAGCCGAACGGAGCGCCATTGTAAGCGTATTCCAATAAAGGATCACCCGGTTGCTGAAAAAGTGACCGCGACATTTTAGTGCGGATTTCTCACACTGGAATAGGCACAGATGAGTGCTTTTTGTGTGATAAGCACGTGGTCTTGGATCCTGACGGAAAAAGGGCACACCAGAGTCCAATTGTATGAGTCGCAATTTTCCCGTGGTTATTTTAGGAGCAGTGACGAGATCGTGAATGATTCTCCACTTCTTCAATTAATCCAGGAGCATCCTTTAAGTTACATTTGGACAATTTTGTGATCAAAATTCCTGTGAACGTCTCTCTAAAGCCTCAAGCTTACCGAATCAAGCGCATTTATTTTTTACAGATTTTGGTCACGGACCATAACGTAAATTGCCTCTGTGTTTGTACAACCTTGCTACGTTGTGAGCCAAGCCAACAAAATGAATGAAGGCTGATCTTGCTGGGAGGCATCCACTTTGAAATGTAGCTTGGACAAGATCAATCACATACGTCATACTCAGTCCATCCGGGTTTGATATTTAATTAACGCTTGCGAACGTACGAGTGGGTAATAGTTCCACAGTAAATGAAAGCAAGTCAGCAATAGATAGTGATACAAATGTAAGCTCATCATTTCCCAACTTCTTGTAACTTGGTGTGAGGTGTTTCATTTTGTACACTTGGTTTCTTCAGATCTGGTTTGTTATGGATACGAAATAAGGCAAACTTTTTTGATCATATGATTAAAATATATAAGGAAGATTTAAGCATTAAGTAATAAAATTAGTCAATCATGTGAGACGTGTCAACTTAAGCAAAATCCTGCAAAACACTGACGAAAAAGATACTTATCAATTCACTTGCTGGCTGTTAGAAGGTTATTATCATTGTTGTCACTAGGCACATCATGGATATTTCTGTTTCACCTCTGCTTGGAGTACTATTTGTCCGATTAATAAAAAAGACTAAAACACAACTTTGAATGTTATTTTAACCTAAAAATGATTTTTTTTCTTCTTTCATTCGTTGCTTGGATTAGCTTTTTGACGTGCTACGGATTTTGCTTACTCGCGTAATTTTTGTGTCAAAGCACTCTTTTAGTCACAGAAGAAACACCTCAAAGACATAGAAAGCAGAGATCATGATAGACCTTAAGTAACGTGTCTTTTTTAATATCCTTCATTCCGCTCTCTTCTCATCAAGTTCTGACCAAAGCATATTTCTTCTGCGGAACAATTACCGTGACAATAGGGAAAATGTTATGGTTTTCGAAATTTCTGCATTAAGATGAGAGCATTCGAAACTGCAGTTTAAAGAACCCCGTGTATGTTCAAGTTAGTTTGTACCGTTCAAGGCATGAAGATAAAATGGTGGTTCTAAGTGCAGCAGAACTTTTGTTATCAGTTCTTCTCTTGCAGCGATGTATTAATAATCCGAATGATGTTAGCATTCTGACAAGCAATTTTTCAAGAGGATCTAGTTTCCATTACAATGTATATGAAGATTATTCCTGTGTGTTTTTCTTCCTTCTTTAAAAGCGAATAATACAACACTGAGAGACAAACGGCCCTAGAATGTCTCAAATAAAGAACCTGAATAGAGAGACGCGTTCACGTAATCAAATCAAAAATGGCCAAAGTTTCGAAAACAAACTCAACAGCAAACCAACCATTTTCTAAAAGAGGTTATTCTTTAGTATTGACCAAGAGACCAAGGTTCTAAATGGTTTATGACAGGTATGATGCACTAATGACGTAACCTGTCAAGTTCACATGGCTAGAGTGTCATTTGCAGGGATGAGAAATTATTAAGACCATTTTCGACCACCTGGCAGAAAATGGCAAATAATAGAAATCGTTTGACACATTTAATACAACTTTGGATTATACTTGCATATGTTTTCATGTCGTTTTTACGTCTGATTGTAGCCTTGGAACGCTGTGAAGGGGATTTTGCATTGATGCAAGATAATGATTGAGAAATATCCTCAAGTCTAATGGGGGTTTACATTTTTCCACAACAATTGATCATGAGCAGGGCCGCCATAAGTAATCTATTTTTAGTCAAAATGACTTGATAACTGAGATTGTATGTATAACAAATTCAATTATAATTCCGATATAAATGACTTGATGTGCATTCATTTTGGCTGCTGTTTGAAACTATTGGATAATAATTTAGTTGCTATTCATAAAAAACCACCTCATTTATCACAATATTCATGCAATTATTCGAATTTAAGTTAGTTTCAGACTTATTTGCTTCTAAATTGGGCACATTTGAAAGCAAGGATCAGGCCGTTATTTTCTTATGTCATTGACAATCTTTTTTGTTTAGGTCAAATATTTCAAGCACCGGCAGCCATTTTGGACCACATTTCACAATTTTCTGTGATTTTCTGCGATCGTCTGCAATGACATGGTAGAAAATGGTAGAAATTCCTTCGACGTCGCTGGTCTTATGCCATAAAAAATGTTAGCATAGTAAGCCGCAGAAGAATATACTCATCAAATTGTTATATTGGAGTCTGTCATTAATTAGTTTTTAAAACTGGAACTGAGAACCGCTTTTATTTGAAAAAAAAAATGGAATTCATGTTTGTTTCTTTTCAAACTAGCCTGGATCAACCTGGATTTGACAGATTTTGATCCTTTGCTTTGATCAATTTGTCTTGGCTGAACATTAACCTATCAGAAAACAAGACATTATAACAAGAAGGTAGCCAGTAGGTAGACAGTAATCAGGATTAAAACAAGGGATGTTACATGGGCAATAAGTAATTGGGATTCTTCATTGAACACTTTGGTAGTAAAGGTAACATAGTTGTTCCTTAAGTAAAAATACACTCCACGAAGCAGAAAGAAAGGATTGATTATTATTTTTTTATCGTCAAGGACCCCGTGACTGTGTCAAGTCTCAGCAATTGATATAAATAACATTTGTTGCCCTAAAGCCAATTCTACCATCGTAACGGCCATACCATGTATCTTGCAACAGGGTTCCCACATGCTCCCTCCAGACTCAAATCACAAATGTTCCTTTTCACGCAATAATTACATATTCCAGTCCTTAAATGTTTTGAAAAATTAGACTAAGAAGATAATTATGAAAAACAGCAATAATAATATGAAATATTCAATGATGTTTTCCATAAAAGTACTCTTTTTTTATGCAGTGCATCAATTCAAAATATGTTTGGAAACGTGTTCTGATCGTTTTCTAAGCCATTTATTAAACTCCATGCATCTCTGCATTCGGGATCTTTAATCTCAACGTAATGGTTCATCACACTTTAATATGTGAGATGTGAAAATTTTCTTACTTGGTACTTCGATGAATAAGGAATAGATCGATATTTAGATCATCAATATGACTGACAAGCCATCACACTGTTTTTATTGCTATTGGTAGAGAATATGCTTTACTCGACCTCTTGTTCAATCCAGGGCTAATCAAGTCCAAACTTCCTAACGGTATCATGCTATTTGCCTGCTTCTATAGGGGTTCCTGTGAATAATCATTCCGCAAGGTGAGAGTACAAAATATGCCTCTCGCTACATTAAAAAAAAACCTGATTTGCACTCCCCGCTAGAGAGCGCTTTTTGGTTGTTGTGAGTTGGACTCGTGCAAAAATATACGTTAAACAGTCCATTGTTTTTCATTAATATGAGATGAGTGTGAATTGTCTGTAACATATTCTTCAAAATACAATATTTGATTGGGTTTAGAGCATCGCATGACAGTCCCACCGAGTAACTTTTGGTCGAACCTCAGAAAAGCAAGTCAGTGTGGAGACTTTTAGTCAGAAACTTTTTGCATGTACGTTTCTTTGTCGTCACCAGAGCCTGCCTAAACTATACTTCACGCCTAAACATACTGAGAACTTTCGAGATATCCCAAGATTATGATAGAAGAGCAACAGAATCAACTTTGTTGCTGCTAACAGGCAAACACATACTCAATCTAACTTTTCTCCACATATTTGTCTTCCAGACAGACTGGGATAGATCGCCTATGAAAAGAACTTCAGTAAGCACATAGTTGAATCATCATGTTTATGCCTTAATTGAATTCCCGACCAGTCTCACGATCAAAACCTGATTAATTACACCAATTCTACTTCTTGGTTAATCAAGTATTTGTAAAATTTGACCATCAACCAACCAAGGCCACGAGATATGGTATACATGTGCGCCAGTAGTAACTAACTATGAAAATCAAATTTGCAAATAGTCAAAAACACTAATCAAAACAAACAAAAACCTAGTGAAAATGGGCGTAAAAGGTGTTGATAAAAAGGTGATGGTTGTGAAAAAGAGCTTAGGAAAAGGTCACCCCCAAAAGTTAAAATTAAAACCAGATATTTCAGACTTATCAGCCCCTCTTGTCTTTGTATTTATTTCACCTCATCAAAATGTATTGCAGGATCATATTCTGTCTGAAGTTGTCCTCTGTGACTTTTCCAAGAAAACCATTTAGCTGGAAGATTGATAATCCTTGAAACCATACTGCTCCCTTTCATTTTGCAGGTGGTTCAAGGCAGCAAAATACATAAATGGGGATTTTTTGACAGACCTGTGGACTGTGTTAAGGTTGGGAGATTTTGACGATTTTGTATAAATCACGGTAACTAATTTTTTTGAATGAATAAAGCCAGTGAAAAGCGTTATATCTGACCTAACCAAACCCTGTCGCAGTTCAAAGTTCAATTTTTGTAGCTTGAGAGCGGACTCATATTTCTTTAAAAGAGCCATGCGTTGAATATTTAGACATCTACATCATAGTGAAATAGTGCTACAAACACTTAGTATTTTTTAGCTTTTGATAATCCGCCTATTCCTCAACTTTAGAAACGAGCAATATTTTTTAAATATTTTTTTTCAATTCCAAATACAGTGCAGCTTAAATTGAACCGGCCTAAAAGGCATCAATACCCCAATGATTGAATGTCTAGTTCTTCCTTCTCTTTCTCTAAGGCTAGCAGACGTAGTGTATTGGTAGAATGTCCGCTTTCACCATAATTACCCATGGTTCGATCCCTGGCTAGCCGATTTCAAGCCGTTGTGGTATTTAAAAAAAATAACGCATAAGTTCTTGCTTTAACACCTGAAATAGGCGAACGAACGGTCATTCTCGCAGGGGAAGTAAAAATTGACGATGGCTGTGAAAACAGAGCGAAAATATCCCCCAATTGTGACACCTATTATCAGATGGCAAGTCAGAACAAACAAACATTTATTTCTTTTGCAAGATTCTTTGAGTTTAGGCCTTTTTTTTTGTCAAAAAGAAACTAGAAGCCACAGAATGAGGCTTCATCCAAAGCGATCATGGTAAGAATGAGTTGAATACTAAGAATAACTTGGAGTTAAGCATCTTGGTTGGAAAAAATCGAAACGATCCTTGAAAAAATTTAAGAAGGATGAGTTCGCCCTTTTTTCACATCAACAGAAAAGATGAGTCCAAAAATTGATCGTATTAATGGCATTTTACGTGATTTATACCCGAAAAGGAAAAAAGTATGTTGTTAGGTCATGGAAAATCTTAGCCAATTACAATTACCCAAAACGCACAACATTTTCAAGCTTTTTGTGCCATTACCAAATCAGTTTTACGCAATGTTAAATGGCTCTGAATTTATTCAAAATCAATAACAGCCCTGTTTCCTGTCCACCACCTCCGAGCTTGTGCTCTTCATGCATCCTACGGTTGCTCCTTCCACCGATACCTAAAAAACAATATATTCGTTGTGACCTTCTAATGGATGGTCTCGGCCCGTCTGCCTTGAAAGCTAAAAATGGAGGCGGGGTCGGAATAAGAGTCTACATCATTGAAACAGAGCTCTCACACTCATCAATCAATATTAAGGAGGAAAATAACTTTAAATTGTTACTATTTACGCTGCTGGCCAGAAACGTTGTGATTAAATTTCAGGTTTGATTCACTGAGATTAAGCAAAACTGTATTAAAAAGAGAAGGCAAACAAATCTCTTTGACCCATCCCATCTTGCCAATATTAGTCAGACTTGTTGGGATTAATCCGAACGGGTTATTGAGGACATTTTAATAGATACTTGGAATAAAATCACCCCCAATGGTACTAGATGAAATAACCATGCCTATAATTATTGCGTGTATTTATCTTCATACAACGTATGATTCACAAGCGAAAAAGGGTTGACGAATCTGTGTTGCTCTTGCTTGACTTCTTCAAAAACTCGCCCAAGCCAGACGTAAGAGCAGTTAAAATCCACGCTCACGCTTTATCCCCGAAATTTGGCATAAGCTTGGCCATGGTCATCAAAATGTTCACCAAATTGGCGTAACAAAAATGAATGTTATTGTACTGTAATTCAAAACTAGTATAAACTCCTGGAGCTCTGTAACTTTCTTAGTTCTCGATCACTGAGCATTTGGACCTCAGGCCCAAGACATGGCGCCAATTTGATAAAAACAAAAAGGCCGTTCAAAGTAATCCCATCATCCAATTTTTATGTATTGATTTTTAACTTTAAGTTATCGTTTTATAACAGATCAAGACTTAAAAGCTAATCATAAACCATACAAAATTAAAGAGAAAAATAAAACGGATGAACCCATCAACTACGCTCCCCACTGAATCTGCATAAATACATTGCTAAGATCATCAACATCAACTGAAAGAGTTACAAAAGGCAATTCTCAACTCCTAAGATAATTTTATGCATATAGTTTTAATATTTGAAGTCTGCAAAATAGCATACATTAATGTGAAATTAAATAGTTTCAACGAAGAAACCATCTCTAGAACCACAAGACATGGGGTTTGCTAGTTGTTACACATAAAATGGAAAAGACATCAAAGTCTTCAATAAGTTACAGAAAGGGATGTTGCGGGTTTTCTTTTTCTTTTGTCACTTTTAATACACCCACTTAAAATCGATATTTGAACCCATTAGGAATGTATTTTGATAAGGTAACTTCTGCCAAAACAATAGCATTTTGCGACGGTAAGTTATCCGACTTAAGCTCAACTTATTGGGTAGAATCCAACATAAGTTATACCCATGGGATATGTCAATGATAGTGTAAGATTAGCGTTGCCAATTATTGTGAGCAAAACAACGCGATTCAGGAGGATAAATTCAACTCATGAAAATAATCTATATTTGATCCCAAATGGGCATCATTTGGGTTGTTTTATTTTAGGCAAGAAAATGGAAGGGGGCAAAAATCAATGAAATTGGGATTGAAGCAGTTGCACTCAAAAAGGATCAATTTGGAGATTGAGTGACCTCTGAACAGACCATTAGGGAATTTTGTAGTCATGGCAATATGAGCTACCTGTTCAGTAAGGATTGATTTAACGCCATATGCCAACATAAAGGTCCTCCAGACTAAGAAAAATTGAGAGTCCGGCTTAAAAATGGGAATCTCTCCAGCATGGAAAACTGCAATTAAAGGTATTGTATGCCTACAGCTTTTCCTTGACGAACATTTTCTTAAGACCCTTCTACACCGTGTCTCCGCCCTGAAGTATGTTATTTTTCACAATAAAATGCTTCAAACCAAACGTATTTCCCGGTACAGAGGCATATTCATTTTCAAGCCAGTCTGGAAACGAAACGAGTATCTAACATTTACTGAGTGAAGAGAAGTGCAAGTAGTAGTGGAAACATATTTCGGTGCAATGATCCAAGCCTTTTGGCGTACCCTCTCTCTCTGTGAATGTATCTTACCTCAAAGAAGCATCTATGTTTATCAAATGGGAAAGTGTTGAATTCCAAGGGGCATTTCAATCTAATGACATATGTGCCCTCCTGGATGAGCGAGAGCTCGGTCAGCGAATGTGGGATGGCCATAACGAAGTCCGCTGGCTTTAAGGTCTGTAATTTGTCAAAGCTGATGAGATGGCCAATGGAAAAGTTAGGGGACCAGATGCTGTCAACGAAGTTGGAATCAAGGACAAGATTCTCCTCCAACAAATGCTCCTCAAAGATCCCTGGCTTGAGTTGTAACCTAGCATCGTTCCAATGCATTGTCATTTTCAACTCAATTGTCATAGAAAAACTCCTGTCGTTCACTTCTAAGATGTCTTCGACAATGAAATTGAAGGATACAATGGTTCGAGTTCCATTTTCCGCCAGAGATGGGGGAATTCGAGGGTTATAATCGTCAGGAACGTCAATTAGATCAATAATTCGTTGACACCAGACGATGGGAACACACAGCCACAAGAGCAGACCAGCTGATCTCACTGCCATGGCGATTCTGTCATTGGAATCACGAAAAGTCACGGGACAACAAATACGCAAACAGATCCCACAGGCCCGTCTTTCAGACAGACATAGCATTATTGACATTCATGGCTCCCCTTGCTAATCCTAAGATTAGATAGAGTGTTTCCATATGCCATGAGCGATTGATTCCCTTATTAACTGCACTTTAATCGGAATAGCTGGGATAGGTAAACTTTTTGTTTAGTTTCCACTAACAAGTTTTGTGGGGCCAACTGTGATGATGCCCGCACACGTACCGGATACTACTGACGCTCTTCTTATCTGTGATAAAGTGCCTCCTTCACTATATAAATACGGAGGCTAGCAACGAGAAGTGTTCCACGATCCGCAAAAGCTGGTGGAACGCAGAGTGAGAACAAGCGAGAAGAAACGAGAGAAATGCGTCGACTTTACCAAAATGTAGGTTTTCCCTCAGGATCTGGACGTAAGCGTACGGTAAAGGCCTGCTCACTAATGCTCAACAAATATACAATCTGGGGTTCTTTTCTGTTTCCATTTTATGGTCTTCTATGGACACTTCTCTTCTGTAAAGCACAAACCTGGTCATTGCATCTTATGAAAATTGGTTTTCATGGGTAAAATTTTGACTCTCAAAAACGTTACAGAATATGAACGCCAACCGTTTGAAACCTTTTTTTTCAAGGCAGTTTGTTCACAATTGGATAAAAGCAAGTTTCCAGACACAAGTGGTAAGGGTGACACAGACACTGGGTGTAAAGAAATTAAAAGCCTCCATGGCTGTTTTAACTATATATCTCATTGCTCAAATATTTCTTTGACATTAAACCACAAGGATTCCTTAAGAGACACTGTTTAGTACATAAAGGCATATTAGAAATGGTCTAACGATATCCTAGAGGGGGGCAACCATCCTAGCGATTGCCGTCAAAACAATGTCTGAAAATTCAAGTGAGCGCAGTCTTAAGGCCAGAACCAAAGATAAGGGCATCCTGAAGGCTGGCAAAGACCAAGAGACGTTGGTGAGCCTTTCAGTGTTTATCCTCAAACCATATGAAAGTGAAGAACCTCATGCAAATGCGATAAATTCATTTAGAACAGACCGGACCAAGGGCCGCAATCTGGAATTTCAAGAGTCAATCTTTCGGTGGCCAAACATCAGAGGGTTACCAATAACCTTTAGAGTTAATTCTGACCATTCATGGTATGGCGCTAGGTTTTTCAATATGCCCTTTCGTTGAAAACAGCAGATTCAATATGATCAAATTATTCTTTGAGTAGGGGGGAAAGGATTTTCAGAAGCCTCAAAGAGCGGCCCTTAATTTCTTTACACCCTGTAGAGTTGATTTGAACGGAACAAATATTGGTTTCTAGTTGTTCAGAGTTAAGATTATTGACTCTCGAGAAACGGAACTTCGTGCGTTTTGTTGAACTCTCAACGGCAATGCTTCCAGACGAATGACGAAGGAAAGCGGCAAATGATTGTTAAACTGCTCAAGCAAAAGCCTCGGCTGACCAGACTGTCCCTTTTAAATGTTGCGTCTTAGGGCACTCTCTTTTAATTTTTCTTTTCTGCCATGATATAAAACAGCAGATACCTAAGGCTCGCTTGGCAAATGACGAAGCAGGGCTTGCTTGCCAGTAGGCTTTCAAGATACATTCAAATGGTAATTCCCACAAAGAACAACAACAAATGTATTTGTGTAATATAAAAACCTATCCATAATTCCAATTGGAAGATTTTGGTATGTTCAATTTTTCAACAGAAGGCCCCATTTCAATGATTTTCAAAGTCCATAGACCGTCATCTTTTAAAGGTGGGCTCTTGAGGACGTTCTTTATGCTCTCAACCTCCGCAAAGGGCATCCTTGCTTTTGTTGTGATTAAATCTTGAGAGTCCATAGCTTGAAAACCAGCGAGCAGAAAAGAAAAAAAGGCGAATTTAATGGCCCTAGCTCTCTCTGCGAGCAGTTTAGTCAAGTTTGGAAACTCGTTTACCTTTTCATGCTCTCTAGAGCTGGATTCTTGGATACGGTCGTCTCCTGTCCTCTCACCCAGCGATGTTAAAGATCAACTTTCAAGGGATTTCTGCCATTTTCTACCATGTCATGGCAGAAAATCGCAGAAGGTGGCAAAAATGGCAGAAAGTGGCACAAAGCGACAGAACACGGTGAAAGGTGACCCGAAATGGCCACCGGTGCTTGAAATGCTTGACCGAAATAAAAAGTAAGGGTCTATGACAAAGTAACATTAAAACATGATCCTTGCTAAGTAATGTGCACAATTTAGAAGCAAACAAGTCTGAAGCTAACTTAAAGTCGAGCAAATCCATAAACATTTTGAAATATGGTGCATTTTTCCAAGCATTAAAGTATCATTTATCCATAAGCTTTGAAAACTACCTAAAATGAATTCACAACCAGTCACAATTTTTCAGACCAAGAACACTAAAGCAAGGAAATGCCCCTTTTCTGTGATCACCAAACCTTTCCTGCCAAGGAAGGCCTAAACTTTTGCTGCAGAAGCTTTTGAATGTTAATTATTGGCATAATTATTGAACAAAATATGGCACTAATATCACTTTCGTAACTATTGATGGTATGTGCTTCAAACCAGGCATGTAAATATACTTCAAATGACTTGAAACATATCTTAAACTACTACTGAAAAGTGCTAATTACCTTTTCTTTTGATAAGCAAGAATTTGCCCTAAACACAATCAGTCAATACTTTCTGTTAACAGTATTCTTTGTAGAAAACAGTGTCAGAAACATCTTGACCAAATTTCAATTTGGTGAACTTTTTATCAAACTATGGTTCTCACTCTGGGAATGGCCCTCAATCCAAAAGTAGGCATACTGTAGCTCTGAGCTACAAATTATTCTTTAAACTCATTTGGATGCTTCATAATCATGGAATAATATATCTTAAGAGATATGGCACCTGTTTTATTTGACTATTTTGGATGCTTTTACAAAAAAGGCAAATTTATTGGAGTAAAAAGTTCGAATTGAAATCAAGTGTACTGGACTTTGCTCTTATTCTATGCACATTAAATTAATTCGTGCTTTGTATGCAAACTTATTAATAAGTAAAAATTTAAACTCTACTAAGCGATAACTCATTCAGTTTTCACCAATGCCCAATATTTTTTGTCAAATGTGTGGATTGAAACAAAATTATCAATCGTCCATCCCAAATATCCTAATATGTGCACATTTATGTGCATGCACTTTTATTGCCTATTCTATACATATCTTTTATATTCTGTCAGTGCAAGTTCCACATCAATTAGTAAATGTTTCTTGTTGATTTTCTATCTATGTATGTTTTTGAGCCAAATTTACGCAATATTTCACTGATTGGAAAGACAATATGTTGTTTTTTTATTAATTTGATGTTCATGGGTATTTATTTCATTCAATCTTCTGACTTTCAAAATTAATTCAGAAATATTTAGTATATGGACGGAGTTGTATATCAAGGAGATCATTATTTGATTAAAAACACTTAAATGTACTATGCTGTATGGACAATCTTGTTTTATTGAGACTAGAGTTACTGTCTTGATTCAACGCAATGGCCTAACTTGGCGGTCAGGGGAAAGCCGTGTCGTTTCCTCTGTTTAGAGTCTCTGCACGGTCAGACATACAATTTCGATTAGTATCAAAAGTCATTTTGACTGAAAATAGACAAACCTCAAGGCAACCCTATTCATGATCGATTGCTTTGGTATGTATAACAACCTTGGGTAAAATTCAAACTTTCTGCCATATTCTGCCAGGAGGTAGAAAATGGTCTTTAACAATTTCTCAACCTGGTCTCCTCTCTCATCACAATGCTCAAAAAGCCTTACCTATAGGTATTGAGAAACACCATTACAAGTAACTGTGTTACTTTATCAGTAACGCTACCTGTAAAGCGTTACTTTTCTGAAAAATTAACGTTAACTGAACGAAAAGAAAAATGTGTAAATATTTCGTAACCACTTTCTTAAATTCCGTCTCAAATGCAATGACTTACTTGCCACTGATGAGATCAAATAAATAATTACAGGAGTCATTTGTTTCCCATCAAATTTCCAAAACGTTAAAAAATCGCATTGACGGACTTTTTTCTAGTTTAAGGCCCTGTTTTTTTCTCCAAAGGTAAGGGGAACGTTAACTCATTGCTTTTTCTAATAGCATCAAGTTGCTTTTCTAAAAAGTATTAGTAAAGGTAAAGCATTGCCTTTTCTGAAAAGTAGTGGTAATAACGCTTAAATTTTTTTCGGTAACGATTTAAGCGCTTCTTATAAAGCTTTGTGAAAAATACTTGAATCCATCTTTTCCAGTTTTCTGCCTTGCAAAATCATGGGGAGCACTTTTGACCTGATTAAATTCCGGCTCAACTTAAACGCTCATTTGCCAAAAATTGTTAAGATTTCTTTGGACATTTCTAATAATCTTCAAAACCACTGGTGGCTTTTTAAGTCGTCTCACCGTTGTGGAGTGGGGTAAGTGGGGAAAGATGATCAGTTATTATCCAAGAATTCAGCTTTATTTGAAGAGAAGTCTAGACAAGTCATTGCCCCCTCTCCTCTTGCTAGTACTGATGTTGATTGAATTGATTGAAAATAGATCTTTGCCTTAGTTGTTTGCTTATTTGATTGAAATTTCAGGATATTTACTTGTTTGCAAATTTTTGGTCCATATTCAAATAAGTTCAATGTTGCCAAACTGCAAGGACTTCAGTAGCCAGCATCTTATGATAATTTTTCAGTTTTTTGAATGCACTGAGGCAAATCACTTGCATTCAGAAGCTGAGGTTTAATTCTCTGTAAATTTATGAAAAGACAAATTAGGAAAAAGGAGCTGTTTTTAAACCTTTACTCATTAAAAAGAGTATTCAGCATTTCTTATGGCAAACTTTATTTTGAAGGCCACCAAGAACTCAGTAACGGTAAGTTGGTTTGTTTGATTTGTTTGCCACAAAGTCAGATGGCAGCTCTCTTACTCGACCTGCAATCTCATTGATGGGTATCCCAATTGAGAGCTATTCAGCTTTGTCAGCACAGCCAACATTAATTATTACCTCACCCTCGTGAATGATTGCAGGTTTGCCCATTTAAGCTGTTAAAGCAACAACTAATCCTGTAAGTTAAATACCGCATCAGAAGCTTGGACTTAGCAAGCCTGGGGTCAAACTAGGATTTGCAAATTGGTAAACAGATGCTCTACCAATACTCTATCCCAACAAGTCTTTGATAACAGTATGATATCATTTGCTCTCTCTTGCTCCATCAGATTGTTCAGTTCATACAAATTGTTGGGGGAATCTTGCACACCCACTTGAAGGAGCAAGTTGAAAGTATGAGGAAGCAAATATCCAGTGGTTGCTAATTTTCTACTGATATGGTGCAATAAATTTTATTGCGGCCACCTTTGGTTCAAACGGACTTTCAGAGTCCGATTTTGGTACTTTAGATGCGTCATTTAAAAAACATGGCATTACGTTGGATGGAA
>NC_081446.1:8430653-8455766 GCF_007210705.1 Tigriopus californicus
TTCAGGGAGGACGAAAGAAGAAAGGATTTGGACTTGAGGGGACAAACGCAAAACATTGAGCATCTAACAGTCAAAAATGCTCAATTGGAGAGTGACCTTCAATCAAAAAATGATATCATCATTGAACTGCAGGTAACACACCCAAACCCCAAGGTCTTCTCAAAGCCAGAATGGAGACAAACTGATCCACACCGTCAATTTCTATTCCGATATGGCAAAAGCACAATTCTTTCTAATTTTTGAATCACCTTTGAGTCACGGGGTTTGTGTAAAAAAAAGTATAAAAAGTCTGCTACTGAGTCGCTATTTATATACTGAAGGAATGTATTAAAACATTTCAACAAGATGTAACAAATTTTTTGCCTTCTAAAGTAAGCTTAATATTAAAAATTATATACATTTAACTTGACCAACTTTCAATTTAGATTTTGATGATGGTTTGTCGTCTTATTAAGATTAGGATAAGTAAGGACTTATTCCTATATCCAGACAATATTTTGATTCATTAACTTTTTTTTATTTTGTGAACGGCATCATTATAAATGTTAAAAGAATAATTGTGATCGAAATGACCTCTCGCGGAATACGAGCCTCATTCATTGGAAAGAACCTGGGAATCAGCCGTCGAGTTGTCAATGTTATTAGGAAGAGCTTCAAAGTCTGAGAAATCAATGTGGATCCCGGCTATGATTAATGCCTTCAAACGTCGAACTAAGACGAATCAATCAGGATCACCATGGGAGTGAAGGAAATCAATGTCCGAAGGACCATAAAATACCTTGGCCACATGTGGAGCTCTAGGAAGAAGATGCAGCTCATCATTAATGCAGAAGTGCCAAAAGGTTTGCTCGATCCCAGTTCTTACTCAATTAAATAAAGAGTGGAAAGCAAGCCATGCTTTTCATTAATGAAAAATTGTCGAGGGTTGACAACGTGCCGAACTGAAGGACAAACCGCCATATTTCCAATAAGAGGATGAGGGATGTACCTGACAATGTGAAGTTCTCTTTTGAGACTAAAAATGTGACTTCAGTGATTGTCCTGGTTATCATATACAACTTGGCGGCTGATTTCCAGGTTCTTTCCACTGAATGAGGCTCGTATTCCGGTGAGGTCATTTCGATCACAACTTTTCTTTTGACATTTACAACGATGTCTTTCAAAAATATTAAAAGAAGTTTATAAATCAAAACATTGTCTGGATATAGAAATTAGCCCTGACTAAGCCTAATCTTAATAAGACGACAAATCGGCGATAAAATCTAAATCCAAATATTGTCAAGTTAAAAATGGAGTAGGTATCCATTGCCTGATTTGGCTTTGAACCAGGCAATAATCACGTCCATAGGTTCTATTTAGGGACTTTATTTAGCAAGAACTGGGGGCGAGGAAGTGTTACCCAAATAATACAATTGTCAGTCATCAAACTTGAAGTTTGGACCCCTCGGGCTTTTGTTTTTGTTCTGTCAGAGCAGTTTCAAATTTGAAATGCACACACTTGATCAGTTTGTTGAGGCACGTTGGACATTGAACCCATGACGTCGAATATGCTGAAATGTTTCAGAACTCGACTCTGGCCTTTACCAATTATACAAGAATTGTTCAAATGGCACAAACATTGAATGGAGTTGAACGTACTTACAATTCGTTCTTTTATGTTACATTACAGACCCAATTGGAAAACTCCCATCGATTTGAGAGCTACTCTGTTTATGAATCTGTGGATCAAGATCAAGCTCAGCCCAAAGGAAGTCGCTGGTCTAATTGTTGCCGGTGTGTCAAGTGCTCAATAGTCATTGCCATCATTCTGGCAATGTCTTTAGCCTCATTTGTTGTCATTCCCTTAAAAGTGATATTTACTTCCTCTGATATGTAGCATAAACACGGAATCCAGGCTGTTATGAATTTATGTGTATTCGTATGCACGGGCTAAAGCATTAAATTAGTGAGATGTATATTTTTAAAGTAAATGTTGTTCCCATCATTTTTTAGTCACAACGATGGCATCAAAATCTTCTCAGTCTCCAGAGGAAGATGAGCACTCAGAGGCTCTGACGTTGTCATCCTCAAATGCTTCATTCCCTTCGCCATTTTCACTCTCAATCTTTTGCGCATCAATTTGTTCCTGATTAGTCGGATGGTCATGTTTTTACCTGTATCTGAGATTGCTGTCTCTTGAACTCTGCCCGTTTCTTTTGAGGCCCACTGAACAAGAGCTTTTCAAGGCCGATGAAGGGGGATTCAAACATTAAGGTTAGGAACACGGACAGAATCACACTCACGATCAAGTGACCCATAAAGACGTAGAACTAAAGGGAAAAAGAAAGATAAAACACTCTTTCGTGAGTAATAATGGCCTGAAGATTTTTACAAAATGGGCCCAAACACACTGACCATGAAGAATTTGTCAAAGTACATGACACTCTTCCTCGACTTATGGAATGCATAAATCATGGGCAGATGAATTAGATAACACTCGTACGTCATTCGACTCAACGGATTCCATAATGGATAGCCCAGGACATGTCCAATGAATCCTGCAGAAATGGAGAATTTTCAATGACATGAGGAAGACACTTATCAGAACCTCAGGCTTATTCTTTTTTTTATCATTGTTCAATTTTGTCTAACAAACCTTCATATCCCGTCTGACAAGCAAAGATCACCCAAGAAATTCCGATTGCCCAGGCTAAACGAGAAAACGCGGTGAAGAATGCGGCCTCGATGTTGAAATAGCTATTTATTTAATTGTGGGGGCATTCTTTGCGTGGGGTTTATAAAAGTGAGGCTAAAAGAAAGTCGACAAGGTCAAGTTACCTTGAACTCGTTTGCCCATTTCATGCCGTCGAGTTTGAAGTGAAGAGCAAGGGCTTGCCCAAACTTCTCTTCATATAAGAGGGCATGATGAATTGGCAAATGTGTTTTAGGTGTTGATCAATTGACTTTTTGATCCAAACTTGAATAAACTGCATGCAAAGAATGCCGCAGCTCTCGAATACACAATTTTCTTTTACAAGAACCGGTTTTCAAGGTATGAATTTCTCTCAAAACCATTCAAAGCCAAATTTGTAGATCTTTATTGCAATGTAAAGCATCATCAATTTGGTTTCAACTAGTTGCAAAAGTAAAGAAAATGAAATGCATGAGCATTCTCCTCACATAGACTGCACACACAGGATTCGGTGAGACTAGAATGTTACTCTTTCTGGTTACAAGTCAAATGATGTTCTGAGTCTAAAAGCTCTCTGAAAGCCTGTCTTTGATGGTCCAGGTTCATTGAAATGTGGGTTGGAATTCGACTTTGCCAAAGTGAGATGGAATTAAAGGAATGAAGTCCAGGGCTGGAACTTTGACGTTAGATAATGTCTATTTTCTTCAAGAGTGGCTGGAAACTTAGTTTCCGGCCACTCATGAACACACCATCATTAATTAAGATTTCTAATGGTGGCGTTTGGTTTCCCCTGCCTGCCGGAGAGGGAACTTTATACCGCTGAAAATCGGTCCTTGTAAAAAAAAACATTTCTCCGACAAAGTGCATGAAAAGTTCACCAGCCATTTTTCGGCCAGGCCAAAAATGCACGCTAAACAGATCAGGGCTGAGATGAGCCAACCAGCCAAGATGTAGTACTGCCAACAAAAAGAAAGTTGATTTGATTTGTTGTGGAAATTCACTTCAAATTTGTATATAAGAGCCACGTTATCCAATAAATATTTTCAGCCTCGCGTCTATGGTATTTTTTGAGCAAGTGGTGCATAATGTAACCAAAGATAACGCCCCAAATGTAGTAATTACTACAAATATGCATATGGTAAGGCCCCGCCAGTGTGTGGTTACCCATTAAACCTTGTTAGGCTCTGACAAGCAGATATTTCTTATTTACAAGTCAATCTAGGTTCCGTTTAGATTGGGCAGGTTAGTTTTTACCCCCTTATAAAAGTCACCTTTTGAGGGCGGAAGCAATCAATTTGGGTTTAATTGGAATTAGTTCAGAGTAAAGAAGTATAGCCCTTAAGCCTTGCTAGTCTAAGTTAACCGGATCAGGACTTTTTTTTTCCTTCAAGACCATTGTTTTAGATAGAGCCAGTCAGTTTCAACCCCCAAAAGTCAAATTTTGAGAACAGAAACGTCATTCAAACGCGGTGGTTATTCCCAAAGACAGTTCATGGTTCCCCATTAGCAAGACTGGACTTGGTCACCCAGAGCCAAATCGTCGACTGAACGCGCGTCCTTGCCCGACACATTTTTGCGGCTATCGGCTTCACTTTCGATGATGTCAAGACAAGATTATAAGTGGAATGTTAAGCTCATTAAGAGTGAAAAGATCGAAGGTATAAGGCCAGTTGTTAAGCGGTTTAACGTATTCAGTTGAGTATAATAGAGTATACTCTAACTGAGTTTGCTAGAGTATATGCTTCAGTACATAGATGTACTATGACATACTCGTATGATGTCATAGCTGGAATGTGCTCTAAGTATAGACAAACTGAATCCAAGTGTACTCAATGTATAAACGGTCTGAGGGGGTTTTAATGTTCACTGATGCCTCAAGCAACGGAATTGCGGCGGTTAAATAGCTTAAGTACGCCCATGGTGGCGAGCACGATTCAGGAACCTACTCTGTTTACATTTTCCATCCGAGTATTGTTTTTTTTAAGTTGCTCAGGTCTTCCATTTCGGCATGAGTTACAAATTGGGCATGAAAAAGACAAGGAGAAATTCCACCCACTGGCCTTTTTAGTGTGCTTGTCCCCGCACCAATTAGGCTCACTGCCTCTGAGTATGGTCGCAAGCATACTCACGCTCATGTCACTATACTCAATTTTTGAATTAGGAAGCTTTCAGAGCGGGGAGAACCACTTGTTAAGTTACCAACTCAAACAAGCACATCAACACTATACTTTACAGTATCGGTCTACTGTACTCACTGATGTAGATAACAATTGGGCTATAGTCTCACTACATAGCTATACTTGAGTACACTTAAATATACTCGAGTTATCCAAGCCGTAATTGAAAATGCAAGCATAGTGGAAATGTAAACAATTTTAGTGTACTCAAAAGACGTCTACTTGTCTTTTGACAATCCAAACGGAAATCCTGACCCTCAAGAACGAGTTTCTAGATTTTTGGCGTGCAAAGCATTAGGATGGGATGTTTACTACCTTCTTGAGGTCTTCGTGGAGGCAAGATCAAAGGCTTTCAAGGCAAGTTCCGGTAAACAGTGCCAAGGGTGGATCTGCTAGTGGAATCCGGAGAAATCCAAAAAAGCTGGTGCTCCCACTGCGCCCAAATTCTCGCGATTTTTAGAGCATGCAAAGTGTGGAAACAAAATTTAGACTAAGGTGGGTGCCAAAGACTGACAATTTCTGGCAGCCATCATGATGATATCAGCTCATTGTTGGAAGAAAAGCTGACATATTTCGTAGAATGGATTTCTCGAAAGAGTGAACCATGTCTAAGCTTAAAGCAAAACGAAGGAGGTTGTTATGTCTCCTCCATGCGGGAGGCACTCCTTGGGCAGCCGCCAAGGTTTTCGGTGTCAGCGGGTTCAGGCGGTAAGGGCCTAAAGAAAAAGAGGACTGATGACATCTGGGACGATCTCAAGAGACGCACGAAGAATAGCCTTACCTCCTCCATTAGTTTTAATTCCAGTATTGAGCTGATATATCATGGCTGGTTGAAATTGTCAAGCTTTGGCATCAAAATCAAAGAAATTTTAGTCTTAATTTTGGTTCTTCACCCTGTAGATTGCTTTGCTCCTCTATGCTTCTACAAACAAAGTTATTCATTCATTGAAAATCTTGATCAAGTCTTGTAGCTAATACTGATGTTAACAATGGATATTACTAACAAATAAAGTAATTAATATATCAATATTGAGTATGCTTTTGATTGCTTTCATTTATATACAAAATGTTAATTTGTAGAAAAGTTGAAGTTTGTCAAGATTGTTGAGTTCTCCAACAAACTGTGTCTGTTTGAATGGACAGCTGGAGAAATTCTAGTCGCCCTACCTTATGTCATGTTTTGTATTGACAGGATCTCATTCAAATGAGACCAGGACACTCCAACCATTACTGAATTAACCTTTTCATACCTACAATTGGGAGGCAGGTTGCGTGACTCTTAAATTGAAAAGCTCCGTGACTCAAGTAGTAGGGTGCGCGATTTTAAATTTTGATCGGAAAATGCAAATACCGTACAAACTAAAACAAAAAACATGCTGTTGCCTGTATGGGGGCGTTTAGGCAAGCTCTGGCAGGTTCCTTTGTTTGTTGATACCAGTGGCAGTGATGCAAGTTTGGGGTCTCAAACACGGTTTTGAGATGCTGACACATCTTTCGCATTGCCATATGAGGAACGGCCAGCTTCGTTAAAACCAGTTTGAAACGCCAATTTTGCAACACTGACATTGGCAGGCAAGTTTGTTCGCTGGTACCCGCGCTTGGCTAAATGTCCGAATAATCCCTAGATACAACACAAATTTGAACTGACAACAAATATGTGAAGATTAAGGTGCATCGTTAAACTGTACACTTTTGGTAAAGATTTGGTCAAAATTTGGTCCAAGTACTGAAACATATTATAGTTAAGTTAAAATTATCGTAGGTTCATCATTATGACAGTTATTGAAAGCTATTGATTGTGGTGTGGTTTAATCACTAAAAGGTTAAGGTAATATGATGGAATTTAATCAACATTCCAATTGATCAAGTCCAAACAATACTAGTGATGGGATCAAACAAATTTCCAAAATCAGGATCGCCAGAAAGCTAGGAAAGTCAAAGCACGGGCCTTTTCTAACGTATCGTAGAATATTAGGCTTGGCCAAAAAGGTGACCCTGGTTTGATCTGAGAAAAATCAGGGTCACTTTTGTGATTAACTAACGGGTTTTCGATCTTCCGCTAGTAATGCCGTATGCCATTGAAAATGTAAATTGGTAGCCCTACTTGCAACCTCCGGTGATTTTTTGTTTGGTCCCCATCAGTAAACAATACCAAATTGTAATATCATAGTTTAGCTGAAGTATCTGTATGGTCGTTAAAAAATGTACTCTGAGATGACTGCTCGGCAGCTTTCATACACTAGAGGTTGCGTTGGTTGCCTTTCGTGCATGACGTAACGTATTGTAACTTTTGAAGATTTTCTTGGTTGGATATAAATGTTGCGGGTTCGAATCCACAGAAACCGTTTATATATTAAGTTGATTTTATGATAAACTAAGTGTTGGAAATTGATATAGGAGGGCAAGTTGGTGTATGCCAAATTGTAAGATCCATTCATCTGACCCCCACAAGAAAGGGACTTGAGCAATAATGGTTCAATGGAATAGTTTTAGATGGGCTGGGTTGGAACGGCCTCAACCAATCTCTAAACACACAAATAAAGCCCAAATGTAGGTAAAAATCCATGTAGCATTCATACTGGTGCAACAAGCAAAAACGAAAATGGACTCCATGATTAATAAAAGCATCCCACACTAATACTTGTTTCCCAAAATTCATTAAATCCAAAATCGTGTTGTCTAATCCGATTGGAAATTAATTAGTCAATCAATAGTTGGAGGCAAACTGCCAAATCGGCCCCAGACAGGTCCATGAGAGATGATGAGAGACTTGTGCCCTGAGCAAGCGCGCCCAATCGTAGTTGCTCTAAAGTCTCCGTGAATAACGCTAGAGTATGTAGAGCAGCTTGACAGCTGTCATCTCAAAGTTCACTTTTTAACGACCATAAAGTATCTGGGACAAGCAGTAAGCCAATATTCAATTTCAGATTTGACAACGTTAAACTAAAATGGACATCCTTAACAAGGAGTTTATAAATCTCAAATGATAGTTTGTAATTTTTACTGTAATTTCGTTTTCAATTTTAGCAACCTCAAATCAAATAGCTGTGCCAAATATAAGAAAAGTCATATCCTTAGTGTGAACTCGACCATGTACCGACGCATTTGCATAAGGTTTGAAGTTTTATTTAATTATTTTCCTGAAGGCATGTATGGCACTTGGGTCCTGACAAGGAATTTTGGCCTTATTTACTCAATTAATAGCTTGTTTAGTCAAACAAAAACAAAAGCAACAGGAAGTGCCACAACCTTAAACCTTACAAGGGAACTCAGCTTAGTGTTGTATATTTCATTTCAAGTACTTTTTTAAGTCTTCCTGTGGCAAATGTTGCTCAAGTACAGCTTGGCGTTATGATATAACTAATGAATATGTGTAAGAATGCACTTTTTTCTTTGTCTTATTCAAATTTGGAATGTCATCCTTGGGGGATTTTTGCATTGCAGCAATATTTCCAACTTCTTCTAATCGCCAGTGTAGCCACAGCCTTCTGGATATTTGGACTGTGAACACAAACAAAAATTCTAATATTTTTATTAAATTTGTTTCCCGTTTAGCACTAAAAATAGCCAATTGGAGACCAAGTTATGGCTCGGAGGTCACAAATGTTTTTTGCGGCCATTGAGCTTTGAAAGTGGTCAATTTGAGGCCAAGTTTGGGCTCAAAGATGTTCAGTACTAGCCTCTCAGACTTCATTTCATATTTTCAAACTTGGTCTATAGAAACGCTCAAACAGGTACTGACAGGCTTACTATCAATATGTGTAATCATGGGCCAACAATGAAAAGCGCGGGTATATACCCGCGCTTGTTTCCTTCACACTCCATGAACTTCAAAAGACAAGCCCAAATCTGTTCCCTGGACCATTCGTTAACTAAAGTCAAATTCTAAACCCCATACTCTTCGTCAGCCGATAAAAAACCGACGACACCAACTATAAACACGCATGCTATGCGTACAATTCTGTATTAGCTATGTTTTTCATTAACTGTCAATATGGTTTCGAATGTTCAAACTAGGGATGCCATTGTTAGGCTACGTACTCTCATGAGGACAGGCTTGTGTAACCAGAGGAAGCACAGTGGTGACAACGGGCAGATTGCAGGCAAACCGACAAGGCATCCACGGAAATAGAAACAGGTAGGCACCATCGTGGTCTGGCCCTACCTGAATTAGAGCCCAGTGGTAAAATCGACCATGGTGAATTTACCTGTCTGTTTCGTTCATGCACAGTCATGACCGAGGTTATTGTGAATTCTCTGCTAAAAGTCCCAATAATGGATAGCCCATCCATCCGAGAGAAGGCCAGCGTTCATTCACTTTGGTTCAACTAGCTGGAGACAATGGTCCTTAAGAAGTGAAACTCTTTGGGACTGTCCCCACTACTTTGAGTGCTATTTAAACTATCTGTGTACAAACATCGATGGTTACGACTAACACCAGAGCTATCAGTTATTTAGCCGGATTATCATACTCTTGAAGAAATGTGCTTTAACCAGACGTAACAATTTGTGACGTAGTGAAAAGAAGACAAATCATTCAACCGTGCCGAACTTTGTGCTCTACGCTTTAGGTAATTAGAAACTACGTAGATTCACTTGCCGTGTGTTCATGGCAAAGATTTTTCCTTGAACGTGATGATGTATAATGCCGGACATTTCTCGTACATTAACAGGAAACTGTAATTCATGAACAAATAACCATGGCCGAAACATCGTCCTCCGAGTCAGAAGACATAAGAAAAGATTCCGTCATACCGATTGAGGCCGAAGATCAGATCATCAAAGCCATTGGCGACATTGGCACATGGCAGTTGAAATGGTTCAGCTTCTTGTGTCTCATTACCCTACCAACAGCTTTTCCTAGTTTGAGTATCACTTTTCTAAGTGCGTCCACGGATTTCTGGTGTAGTCAACCCGATTCATTTCCTGGTTCCACCGAGGAGTGGAGGAACATCAGCAGTCCCGTAATTTTCGAAGGGGGCATTTACGTCTACGATCAATGCAATACCAAGAACGCCACTGAGGAATTTTTATTTGCCGAGGACAATGTGACAGTGGCTTGTGAGGCTTGGGACTTTGATCGGTCTACATATTCCAACACAATCATCCAACATTTTGGTCTCGTTTGCGATCGGAGTTCATACAAGAATCTCGCCCAAAGTGTGTACTTTTTCGGTCTCGTGATTGGCGTATTTGGAACAGGCTATGCGGCGGACATTGTGGGTCGTCGAATGACCCTCATCCCGATCGTTTTCGGAATGGCCTTTTTCGGCTGCTTAAGTGCCGTGATGCCGACTATTGAGGCCTTCATTGCCGTCCGGTTCTTTCATGGCATGTGCACCATCGGAGTGTTCGCTGTCACCTTTGTTTGGGTGATGGAGGTCGTGGGTGGAAAGTGGCAGACCATACTAGGCATTGGTTTCGAAGGTCCATGGGTGGTGGGATGGTTTCTTTTGGCCCTCATCGCCTATCTGACCCCCGATTGGAAACATATTCAATTTATCACCAGCTTTCCGGCCTTCATCACGGTGGTGTTGTGCTGGTTTCTTCCCGAGAGCCCCAAGTGGCTCCTTTCATCGGGGAAGGTGGTCGAGGCCGAGAAAATCGTTCGAGAAGCGGTCGAGCTCAATGGCCGAGTGCTGCCGGCCGATTGGAAACTTCAGGCCATTCCCTCGCAAACAACCAAAGACCTCAGCCCGTTCATGAGCTTCTTCCAATTATTTACTCACAAGCATTTGTGCATCAAAACTTTGATCTTATATTTCAATTGGTTTGCAAATTCCTTCGTCTATTATGGGTTGACCTTGAACTCGGAGAACTTGGGTGGGACCATCATGGTCAACTTTCTACTAAATGGTGCAATGGAGATTCCAGCCTACCTATTTAGCCTGTACATCCTACTCAAAAAAGGCCGAAAGAGGCCGTATGTCATCATGATCATAACCGGAGGGATTGCCCTGTTCTGCACCATTGCCATCCCACGCGACGTGTTTGCTTACAACTGGCCGTTGGTTGTGTTGGCCTTAATCGGAAAACTCATGATTACAGGTAAAAAATCCTTTGTCAGTGTTTATTCATGCGTATGCGTACGTAGAGCTGCAGGGATCAAATCCTTACTTTTATGCCACCTACTATCTCATCCTCAAACTAACCAAAATGTAGGCCTATCACTCTGATCCTGTTCATTTCACGTTCCAGGAACTTTCGCTATTGCTTATGTGTACAGTGCCGAAATTTATCCTACCGTGGTTCGGTCCACTGGAGTCGGATCCTCCTCGCTTTTCGCTCGAGTGGGCGGAGCACTGGCGCCTTATGTGGGATCATTGGACAAGGTCTTTAATCCGAGTATTCCCATCGTCATATTTGGGGCCACAGCCATTCTAGCCGGAATTCTAGCGCTGTTTTTACCAGAAACCAAGGGTCGAAAGCTGCCGGACTCGTTTGAGGAGGGCGAGGCTGTCAAGGTGAACTTCAGAGACGGTCTGTTCAAATCCAGCAAGCTATCGCCTGTCCCAACGACGTGACCTGTTGTACAATGTATTGTAAATAAAAATATCGAATCACACTCCTTTTGAGATTTTTCGTACAGTGAAAAATTCATCGCTTTTCCAACGAGCGAATACAATCAACAACCCATTTTGTGTGATCTTTCAGAACATTCGGCAGTCGTACGCATCATGTCTCAAGGTCAATTATATTCTGTTTTCCCTAAAAGATTCACATACTCAAAGAGTGTTCACTTATATTTGTTACAACTCGCATCCGAAAGGATGGTTTGTTCATGATCAAACTCGATTCTTTGATGTACTCGTAGTTTAGAGCATTGAAGAGCTCAATTTCATTTTCATTTAGTGCCTTATGGTTTTTGCATGATCTTCCCACAGTTTTGAAACTAGGGCGCCAAGTGCCATTGATTGTATTGATGTTTCAAACAATGACGATAATAAGGAACAACACAGGTTTATACCAATGAAATATGGTTTTTCCCAAATGTATTCCTCACAGAATATTTCAGAATTTCAAAGCCCGGTTGATGCTTATCCATTTTGAGACTGCATATTGTCTGTTCCCTTTGAATCGCTCTGTAACTGGTACGCCTACATTACAATACATTGAGGGGTATAAATAATGGTGGTACACAACACAATAAAATACAATGTTTCGGCACTGTTTTTATTGTAGAATGTTCGTTATCCGGAAGATCAAATCATTGACCTTGCGGAACTCTGGTGGGGCGTTTGAGGTTATTCAAGGCCTCCATCTGCTTCAAGGTCGTTAGCAGTTTTCGGAACTTTCCCTTTCATTAATCATTTAAGGTCTTTCAAACTCGCTGGGAAGTGATTGGGAGCTTTGATATATAGTGTCTTAACCTTCCTGTTTTTTATCTACCTTTCCACCAAATGATCAAACTATCCTTCCCGATTGAAATCAGATGCCGTTTCACATAAATTGGACAATACAACCGCAAGTGACTACACACCTCACAATTGCAACGAATATGTAGTTGCCATAGATTTATTCTAGGCTTTTAGAAAAATGTGTGATGTGAGGTTTCGCGATTATTGTTCGCACGTTCCTTGGTATTCATGACTTTTTGAGATTAGAAGTTGAGCACAGACTTTTAAATCATTCTTAGATATACATCGACGTTCAGTGCAAAAGACACTTTTACTTCCGACCATTTTCTGCGATTTTTATTGTGCATTTCATCATTTCACCTGTTTCATCAAATTCCAGGGTCTTTGGCGAAACCCATGATGCTAAATTAACAGATGATGCAAACAATTTTCGTTACATTTCCAGATACAAACGTAGCTTAACAAGAGGTCATGAAACATGGCTTCACAAGGAAATATGAAGATGGTTGATATACCATACGTGTCATTCTGAAAACGAAAGTAAATTTCATTAAGATCACAACAATTTTATATGAACCCTGAGAGTAAATTGCAAGAAAAATGGCAAGAAAATTTCCAAGTGGGATCCGTAAAACATTCGTGAATGACCTATAGCTTTTTGAACAGGTGCAAGAGATATGGAATCAAAAGTAATTGTGCTTGAAAATAAAGTATTTACAATCAATTTCATTTTAAAACCATGTACCGTATTTGTAATTGCAATTACTTACGTTTGTAAAAACACAGGTGTGATAATGTACGATTTCGGTGGGATTTAAATAATCCTGGGCATGGCATGATCAATTTTTATCAAACTATTTATGGACCCTTAATATTTTCAAAAAAAAACAAGACTAAACATGTTAAAACACGGATGAAAATCCCATAAGTGCCGATACTGAGCTTTTTATGTTTGCGTTGAGTTGTCGCAAGCTTAGGCCAACCAACTAGTAGTCTTCTTTCATAAGAATATGACCACAAGATCTTTCAAATGAACTTCTAGGAAGTGCGATGGCAGGGACCTCAGCCAAGGCAAATTCATTTCACGCTCATACCATTCCTATTTGGAACTCTATTCCCCTGGACATACGAAATACCCCCACCCAACAACCTTTCACCGCTTTTTAATCTCCTTTTAACAACCTGTAATCATATCTCGAGTTATTATAGCTCATAGCTTTACTCTCAATTGAATTGAATCAATCATACATAAGCTCGTAAATCTGACTTTGTCAGCAATACAGGGTGACAACAATGACTTAGGGCACTTTGAAACGGCTTTAACTCTTCATCTTTTGAGATTTCAGAGGTGACTCTCTTATATTAAATCATTAAATATATACCCTGCTACAATTCACATCCAATGTTTATTCGACGTATCCACCTCTGGCAGAAATTACAGCCTTCACACTTTTTCGCGCTGCAGTACAAGAAGCACGTATGGTTTCCTCGTCAACATTTTCCCATTCTGTCAATAAGGCTGCCTTGAGATCTTCAATGTTTTTGTACAACCGTACCCCAACCTTCCTCTCCAGAATTGACTAAATACAAAAGTTGATTAAATTGAGATCTGGAGAGGAAGGAGGCCACATTGTCTTGTCCCAAAAGTGGTCAAATTTGTTCTCGCAACAGCTCTGAACGAGTTTTGCTGTGTGGGAGGGTGCACCATCCTGCTGGAAACAGTAGTAACCCGTCCATTGTTGAGCTGGATCCAGGGAAGTACCTTAGAGGCTAACATGTCCAAGTAAATGTGCTGGTTAACTTTAATACCCTCTGGAATGAAGACCAAAGAGGTTTTCTTGCCGCAATCAGTTACACCAGCCACACCATTACAGATGCTGGTTTTTGCCGCCTGAATATTGTTCTCTCTTTCACAGGAACACTCTGAATGTTCCTGGCCAAAATCCGATCATTTTGACCATTGAAAGCAACTTCAACAGTGAAAAGCTTTTCATCTGTCCAAATCACAGAAATGTCCGTGCCCTCTTGAAACCACTTCTTGAGCTTTCTTGCTCTGGAGAGCCTCTTCTGGATGACAGTTGAACTCAAGATCTGTCTCTTTTGCATATGGTAGGCAGTCATGTGCAAGTCCTCTTGACCACCTTTTGCATAACTTCCCGGTTCACACCTGCCTGGCGAGCCATTTGTCGAATGGACCTCTTGCTGTTTCGACAAATTTTCATTTGGATGGTTTTTACTAGTTTTGGTGTCCTCACCGACCCGACCTGGGACGACCAGATTTTGGCCTGTTCTCAAAACTGTTGAACTGTTCGAACCTTTTAATAGTATATGACACAGTTGATTTTGACACTTTCATGACTTCCAAAGTCTTTGCAATTTTCCTGCAACTTTGGCCTTCCTTATAAAGTTTTATGATGGTCTCACGTTTTTCTATTTTGCGACAAATCTAGACACTATACAAATCACAAAGTCAACATAAACAACAATTAAAGGTAACTTGATGATATCCTTTTTGCATATGGCGGGAAATTTGAATTATGGAGTGGCATTTGAAGCTACTTTTGGATGCCCTAAAACATAGTTGTCACCCTGTACGTTTGAGGCACATCTTTGGCTTTTCGGCTTTCAATTTCTACTGAAAACTCTAATTCCTTGGGGATATGTTCTCATCCTAATTTAGTTGGTCTCATTTGCACGATTAAAGCGAGCCAAACATGAAATCACGGCCTTATCTTGACTCGGCTAAATATCGGTCATCCTCTTTTCTTTCTCAAAAATATTTATAAGCTACGCTTTTCCGTTCAAATTTCTATTAGGTTTCCTACAGGTTTTCAGCTTAAGAGGAACATAGTTTCGCAAAATCAGAGAAGTAAATGTTCTTTGCGTTAAAATTAATTGTTGCATGAGGGTTTTCAAGGATTTGAGTGGCCACTTTATTTACCTTGAAAGCTTTGTTGAATGTGACCCCAATTAAGTGAGCATACGATCTACATAGAGTAAAGGACGACCCATTGTCGGCATTGTCTTCTTCAATGGAGCTATTTATTCGCTTCTCGATCTCAATTCAAATATGTCGTGCATGCATGTTTTCTTATGACGCATGCGTCGGCGGCAAACGGCTGTCTCCGTAGTCCTCTTGCGTAGTTTTCTTCTCCTTCTTCATGGTTTTGACACACTTACTGGAAATAGCACATCTTCAAAAAATCAAGATATTTCATCTGGATGTGTGCGAAGGCGAGGGCAAGAGAGAGAAGAAGGCCTTAAACGTGATCGTGGTTGCTGGTTGGTGTCGTGCTTGGAGTGCGATTAAGCATTCGTTCGGTCGATCTTTGAGCAATGAGGTGAGCGAACGCTCGAACGGCAAGATGCACTTTCAGTCGCCGATGAGAGTTTGCTGCGGTCACACCCATCAAGAGAACATGAAAGAAAGTGTTTAACAACGGACTACTCTAAGGATCTTGAGAAGTCGTCTGCTATCCTGAGTTTAAGGTTAAGTGGATTAGTTTTGTAGAAAGTGATGTGTTGAAAACGTTGTGTATTCTCCGAGGAGGTAAGGTTCGAATCTCTTTCAAATGTCTTTGTGTGATGTGGACTTGAAAACCACTTGCACCAGTTCCCATATTTCCTATCCAGATCTAATCTAATCACATTCCTGCCCCTGCAGTATGCATGCTATCAGAGACCGAAATGGGTGGGTTCTTTTTCGCATGCAACGAGAAGAGTGTAACAATTCCCAAAATAGTAACTCGGGTTTTCCTTGTCCCTAAAACTCGTTTATTTTTAGAGCTCTGAAGAATAGTATTGCTCTAATGTGCTGTCAAAGCTATTGCTCCATATCTCTTTGATGGACTCGTTCCCAATGCATGCCAAACAAAAGCCATCACTTGAGTAATATCATTGGAGCAGACACCCATCGCTCAATTGTGGCTCAATCATTATGATTGTCCTGTGAGGTACTCCTCCTTGGTCTGCTAAAAGTCAAATGACTTGAAACGATTGCTCGCATTTCATCGGCGATTGGTGTAGGCCAGCTCAGTTTGTGATCAGCGCATTCCATTTGGAAGCAAAGTCGTCTAATTCGACCGGCACTGGCATTTACCTCTATCAATATCTTAATCTCATCCAAGCATCACAACCATCATATGTCTGTGCAAGAGTAGTGATCGCTTGACCGTGCTTATGCATTATTTGAGAATATTAGGGTGCAAACCAATGGATGCTTTCGGGTACTTGACCCTAAATGTGGCAAGTTTTTTTTTGAGTGCTTAGCCAAGTTATTGGTTGGGCACGATTCTTCAAAGGCAAAAACGTCCTGGAGCAATTGTAACCGATCATTTTTAGACATTCCACTTGAGGTTGTACTAACTCAAAACAGAATTCCAAATAGGGGATCAAGTCTAAGCATGTCCATTTAGGCCTGCTATTTGTTTGGTAAAAAACGGTTGATAGCCTCAGGCCAGCCTGTACTCCTCATCCTGAGTGTCACATTTAAGTATTCTCAATGATGTTCGCATGCACCTTTGCCTTCAAATATGAACACATTCAATCAATGGGCGAGTGTGTGTGAGTGTGTGTTTGTGTCGGAGTTCTTGCTCGCTCAGTCAATTGATGGAAGGGCCGAATTCATTGAAATGTTTGAGCCCTAAGGAGATGAATGAACTAACTACCGGACCACCTTTGAGTTTCAAGAGCATTCGATGAATTTGAACACTGAAAAAAAAGCGCTCCCCGCCCAACCCCCATTTCCATCTCACGAACGAGTCTTCAATTTTTCGATAGAGCGTGGAAAATGTGCGACCAGTCAAAAACAGAAATTGTAAATGAATGAAATGTTTGGCTCCCATTTCCGTTTGGGGTAACTTCATTGTTACCTGGCCAAATTGGCAATGGGATTCTATCATCCTCAAATCTATCAAAAGTCACATTCCGGTCTGGATTTTTAGGTTACCTATATGCTGTGCTATGCAGCGTCGTTTTGAGGCACAATCATTTTATGGGTGTGCGCGGTCTTTTCAATTTGAGCATCCCACATCCGCATCAGAAGCTGATTAGACAAGAAAGTGCCCACAACAATGAATAACAACCTTGAAAGCCAAATTAATAACTTATAGCATCAAAAGATTGATGCCTTGCCACTTGCCAGTCGTCCTCTAAGCCCCTCCAATTCGTTGTCGTCGTGGTTCGCCTTCTCCTTTTCGTTCTCACCATCCGTCCTCTCCTCCTCCTCCTCCTCCTTGTCCTCCTCGTCATCGTCATTATAATTATGCAGTAATGGTTCCAATTTTCACCATAAAAAAGACGCGTTCAATTTATATGTCTTGGACTTTTACCCGACCCAAGTTTTGCGCTCCCACCTAGTGGGGAGAGGAACCGGGATGGCCAAAGAGTTGTTGATTAAGGTTCAAATTAGCGATAGGGAGTAACTAACTATCCATTAGTGCTTCTGTGACTCAAAAAAATGCGCACGGCCATCAGTTCGGTTTAATCCTGGCTCAAGGACATTTTGGGTTGATCAACGTTTTTGCGGGAATACAATTGCCTGACCATACATAAGCTTGAACCACATTCGTTGGCGCCTGCGTAAGTATTCATGGGCAGATCGTTTACACGCATCAGTTTATCGTTTTTACACTTGGTCACATTCGCTACGTTCGAGAGACTAATGAAGAAGGCCACCATTCCGGCCATTTCAAACCCAAAGGCATTCCTTCTCAAATAGGACGTAGTATGTACGTATGGACCGCACTAAAAATTTGGAGGTGAATGCGGGCCGATGTTGAATGTTGCATCTCCACAGTAGCTTTATTGTGTCAACAAATCAATTCCGAGATCCAAAGCATTCAGACCTCATCAATCACTCAAGGTCACTTAAGGCGATGTAAGGGAAGTAAAAAAAAAACCGTACGAGAATGTGTTACGGTGTCAAGTCATTGCGGTGGGTTTGATCTGGAAGGGATGCAGTTGAGGTTAATTACAATTAAATTGACTTGGAATCCGAACAGGAGCAAGCAAACGACCTCACCCCAAGTGCCAGATCATCCCAAAATCATGGGAATAAGATCTACAGGTATTTAATTGCACGGCTCCACGTGTGGAAATTTCTCACCTGATCAAGGTTTATCGGCAAGGGCTTGCCTCGTTTTCATATCTGGCTAATAATGTGTAAGAGCAAGTGATCCTGGTATCTGGCGTCTCGTTCTGTGGCATCTATGCCAATGGGTCCCGTCGCCTTCTGGGACGAGACTTCAAGGACCCCTCTCCCCTCGCTTCGGGCCCAAACCCCGAGTACACGCTACAACATCTTTTAGTATGATAGCTGGAATAATTGCGGACAACTCTTGGCCATGCGATAACTTTTCTGACTTTGTCTAAATTTGAGCTCAGTATCCAGAAGGTCTCTCGATTGCATTTCAACATTGGCGTCTAACTTATGAGTGCTATTAATGTCCACACTTGTTGGGGCTGAGGATCTGGGCCCCATTTATCAGTAAAAGAGATAACTTCCGAGTAGGTCATTGTTGGGTTGGTGTTGCTCTTCGAGTTTCCATGTAAAGGTGTGTGTGTGTGCGTGTGTAATGTAAGAGCGTAATCCCGCATGAATAGATGGATGGGAGGCAGGATGGTTTGCCAGATTTTGGGTGCCAAAATGGGTTGGCTTGAAGCATGAAGCTTGCATAAACTACCAACAACTGGCTTTGTTCTATCATTCCGATGATCCATATCAGTTTGCTACCATCATTTTCCCTCCTACACCACCTTGAATGGTGAAGGAAATGAGTTCTGAGCCGGTTGTTTGGTACGCTATTGTTGATCCAAATTATGAGTGCTTTACTGTACGTACTGTTGGCAAAGCCAGGAGTTAGTTCCCTTCTAATTCCAAACCCACCAGGCCAGAAGACGTTAGCTCGTCGTTGGTACGTACGTACATCCTTCAAACCCATCTAAGACTCATCCCATCTATCCCCCACACGTTCGAGGAGCTATTTTGTGACAAGCCCAATGATACATTCTGAACAATCTACGTGTACGTACGGTAGAGGCATCTTAACCATAGCTGGATGCTTACAAGTCCTTGTTTTGGACTTGTTCACTCTCGCTGAAAGAGGGCAGCACCATCGAAGCTCAAAGGTGTGATGGTTTATAGAGTTGAACCTTAGAAAACAATGCTTAGATATCCATGAGTTGAACGGTAACTTTATGTTTGAGCCAAATCTCAGGGGGATGAGATCCTCAGAATTTGAAAAAAGCAAAACGATAATATTGTTGGTACAATAACGTGTCAGTGTAAAAGTGCCTCCAAATTTGTTTGAATGATGTCTATTGTGTTTGAAAAGTTGGAACGTGTTTTGGAATTGATTTGGAAACTAGAGCATCAAGTTATTGCAAATGTACTGTAAGCCTAACTAAATTTGAGTCTGAGTGAAACTTGGCGGGAGAAATGTATCACATTTCACAAATGGTGTCCATCTCGTTTTTTTGTCATCAAGCTAGTTCAAAGCGTAATTAAAGAAAACAGTTAACTAAGTCCTTCATTCATCATATCAAACATTTCATGGCGAATGATTCGCACAATTGTGTTGCTCAAAACCCTTCAATTATCCGCTCCCTCCATAAACTTACTCATCAATGAGATTCATTTCCTCGTTGCCAAATTTTCCCAAGTGACCAAGTTTGCAATCATTACAATGCAACTAGTTCACCAACCTTGAGCAAGGCACGAAGAGATGCTCTTTTATGAGACGTTTAGGCATAATCATGCATCTCAATCACTCTTTTGAGATCGTCACCACCTCCTATAAAGATGATGCCTAAATGCTTCCCACTTAAGACTAGAGCCACAATTTGTTACGCCCAAGAAAAGAATCTACTTAGCAGTCAAACTATTTGTTTGGATAACATTTAAGAAAATACTTCCTTCGCTGATGTCTTTGATGCACGCATGATAAAAAAAGAACCCGAGACAAAGGTCTTTGGAAAGATATAATGCTTACTTTAGCTTTGAAGTTTTCCGACAAACCCCATGACACCCCATTGAAAATTGAAATTTGCCAACTCTAATGGAGCCCAATAATTCAGGCTAATAAGATAGGTTCAACGAGTATCAATTGAGCAAAGAAATTGAAGCAAATTCGTAGATGTGTATTGGATACCGATGTAAACCAATCTACGTGCTACCAAACTTCCAATTCAGTACCGCTGAGGTTGGTCCCAGAACGGTTTTTTGGGGTCAGATCTAGTTCTGAACCAAAAATCCAATCCAGAGACCAATCTCAGCAGTACTGGATTCCAATCTGCCGGCAATCTGTCGGTGCAGGGCAAATTGGTTACATCAGTGGAATTGAGCAGCATTGATCACAGTACCAAAAAGTGCCATGAATAGATCTTTTTTTTACATTTTTCGCATACGATGCTGCCAATCCATTCCAGATAGCCACGCTTTGTTACAATGCGTGGTCGTAAAACCGAATGGGTTTTTGTTCTATCGCCGTCTATAAGGTCTTATCTATTACAATGCCATTGATAAGAATAAGGGGAAGATGGTGAAGACGAGGGAGGAAGTAGTTTACCTCCTTAATACCATATCACGTACTAGTATGCCAAGTAGGCCAGTCTGAATAGAAGATTCTCTAACGAATATCAGTCAACCCCTACCTAGACGAGTCAAATACAGCGTATTGAACAAGAGCAAACACTCTATTATGTACCGTACATTAAACAAAATAGGGGTTTGTAAAATGTTTTTTCCATAAAACAATCTGACTCGTGAGTTCAGATATACTATTCACAATTACTCATTGAAGAATCGATCTAACATTTTCATTGATTCAAATGTTTCGAAGCACTGCCTGCCAAATTTTGGTTGGTGAAGGGCAATCAAGCAATATTCTACGAAAGAGCAAACTCCTCGGGTTCGGGGGTGGAGTCGCTGTTTGATGCAAATATGCATTCAGAAGAGCCATAGAACCCAAGTATTCCTTATGAATTTGGGAAATATCAAAATATCATGGATGTTGGACAAGACACATTACTTTTGGGAAGGCCAAACCCAAGGCCATTTGAACACCAAGATAGAATATCTAATGTACCTTGGCCACATGTGTTGGTTTTAGTTTTTTTGTATACTTAGGTTGGAATAGATTGACCAAAGAGATGAAGAGATGTGTTTAGCCTTAGAGATTGCCTTCATAATGAGTGGTGTCCGGCTCGTTGGCAAAACTGATATGAAATTTCAATGATTGTTGCCAATTTTCTTTTTTTATCACTCGACCAAATGGTAATTGATCTTGTGGTCTTTCGAAGACAAAAGATTCAATCGTTATTACGATCGCTTTATGTTTGATTAAGGCATCAAATGCCAATGGAATTCAAGCAGTCGTGTAGTCGAGCCAAAAACTAAGCAAAGCCTGAACATTCCCGGGTGTTTCTAACCCATTTTTTGATGTCTCACTATTCAGCAAATCGTGGCCAAATGTCATACACGTCAAATAGCGCCAGTTCCATCGGGAGGATGGTTGGTTCCCAATCCATGAGTCCATTCACCCTCGATGCCTCGATTGTCCAAAAAGACACATTACATAATTGTCCGACAACTCGTCTCCATCTTTGAAAGAAGCATTGGGATTAACCAGCGATCATTAACATTTCCATCACCTTTAGCGATTTCCCAATTGTAATTGTCATTGTCTGACGACGATCTGTGCAAGGGGAGGTACATCGTCATGCGAAAATAACCGCAGCGTGTAAGTGCTAGCGGGCACAGAGGACATTTCCAATTGATCTCTTTCCTACGGACGAATTATTTGCTTTTCTAAGCACAACAATATTCCACATCTATCAGTATTCAAGAGAATAATGGCTGATTGTGGATCAGAGTTTCAGTCGAATTACACTAGTTGATAATCAATTTCCTATGATTTGTGAGTGGACACGAACGTTATATCCTGATGGTAGCAATTCCATGACATGACAGACTTTCAGAAGTTATGGAAAAAACCTTAAAATTTCTGCCTGCGAAAAGAGTGATGGCATTACATAGTACTGTACTGCAGTTTTATTCAGGGGACGTTGATCAGATTTTCCATCTCATTCATTGTTCATCATGAGGCAATAATTTTGAAAAGGAAGTGAACGAGAGCCCCAGGTTTTAAATGTTGTTTTCATTTGCCGTGAAATCGAGATTTAGAGTCTGCAGTATTTAGTTCTGTCATCGTTAGTCCCCTTGATGGACGCAAGTTCTTCCAGCGGGCCATAAATGTAACGATTTGTTCCAAGTACGAATGTAAGTTAGAGCATGCTAAACCTTGACGTGGAAACTGGCAAATTGCCCTGTCAAAAGTGTCGAACTTGGGTGGAAAGTGCAAATAAATCTTCAATTAATGAGCTCTTCTAAGGTTCCAATGAGTAATGACGCACATTCAACGGGTCCCTAGCTAAAAGAACGAACGCAAGGGCGAGAACGGGTTCGTAATTTGATCCTGGGCGAAAACACTGAATAGGCTCCGGTTTAATGAAACCACGGGGCCTTGCTCAACACGCACAAAGGATACAGCGTTGCTAAAGAGACTCTAACAATGACCGGTCGTAGGTCGACCTTTAGGAAACACAGTAATCAACCTCGATTTAAAGTCAAAGTGCAATGCTGTGCTGATTAGAAAACAGCCATCCACCAACACACCTGAGCGGGTATTCGCTGAGCACTGGCCACCATTGTGTGGCAAAGCCCGGGATATTTGTTACCGATGGACGACGCTCTTTTCATGAGACTTCTTTGTGGCACAATGCCTCAGAATCTTCTTGGATGGCCATTGCTCAAGCCTCTATTTCTCTCTATATCTCTCTCTCTCTCTCCTCCCTATTCGGAAGAGGCCGATTTCCATGAATTAAAGGCACTGAAGGAGACAATGGACAGCACCTTTCAAGTATTGAGACCTTGATCTGCCTCCAATAATATCAGTACAACCCCTTTTGTCAGCTTCAGATTTGCATCGAATGCCGAGCGGCCCTTTCAAGCCATTGTCGAACACTCTCGATAAATGTTCAAGGTTTATCATTAGAGCTTGATTGTACCACCATGAATCGCCCTTGCTGGCCATACATGTAGAGTAGTAGGTAGGAAAAATGTCTGCCAATCCAACGCCAGGCTGACCCCTGGCTTCAGTTCGGTGAATGTTTCATCAATGGATCTGTCATCGAAGTATCGAAGTATGAGTATCGTCAGGTCTCCTCAACTTGAATCGCTTGGGTCTGAGATTCGACGTGTTTGGGGAAAGGTGCTTGATAAATCTCTTGTATCGTATCGAAATGGTTCGATCTTGGTCGACCAAAAGCTTTCATGTTCCATTTTTCTCCTGAAAATCAGAGCGACACGTCTGGCAACAAAAAAACGGAAGGAAGCGAAAAGTATTGTTTGAACTATGAGCACCCGGCCATTAGGACATTACGAGTGAGGGCCCTTCAAATTTGTCCATTGATTGTTTTGCTCAGGCATTCATTCCATGTAGCACTTGGACTAGAACCACTAAAGTCCGTTCAGGTCACTTGGCCCCATGTACAATTGGCAAGACAGTTATAGCGAGTCCAACTGGTGATTCATAGGCTTTCAGGGCTATTTGGCTGTACTACATACAAAGACACCATAGCAATAATAGCCCTCTTCCTCAATCCTGACTTGGAAACTCACAAAAAGTGCAATTACCCACTTGTGGCAGAACACCCTAACACGTCTATTCAAAAAATACAAGAAAATCATTCGTTTGCCTCCCATAAAATTGATGTTCCTTTCCTCTTTCAGGGCCCTTGACCATGTCACCTCAACAAGGTCTGGTCCCTGCGACAAAGTCCAGGGCAACGGGCGTTCCACGGCCATCCAATAGCTCGGTTCAGATCCAAATTCAGGCCAAGGAACGTGACACGAACGGCCCCGGGAACGGACTTTTCATTCGACATCGCACCAATGCGGCTTCCGTTCGACTTCGACGACGTCGTAATGGCGAAGAGGCTACATTTGCCACACCCATTCAAGTCCCGAAACGCTACCAAGGGCTCAAGAGCAAACTGCTACTAGGCGTGNAGGCTTTCAGGGCTATTTGGCTGTACTACATACAAAGACACCATAGCAATAATAGCCCTCTTCCTCAATCCTGACTTGGAAACTCACAAAAAGTGCAATTACCCACTTGTGGCAGAACACCTTAACACGTCTATTCAAAAAATACAAGAAAATCGTTCGTTTGCCTCCCATAAAATTGATGTTCCTTTCCTCTTTCAGGGCCCTTTACCATCGACTTTCGGGTGGCGATTTTGAGGACAATTGGGAAATGGAGAATCAGAGGAACCTCCAACGAATGAGAAATTATCGACCGCGGGCTTATTCTGAGGATTGGGATGCCATTTCGGATGACGAATTCGAAAACGACGACGAGGAAGAGCGACATGACATCGATCCAGACAGAGTGAGACGAAACGCACCGGAACGAAAATCCCTCACCGGATTGTGCAGCAATCGGAGTTTGTTGAAAGCCAGTCCTATGGAGACCTTAGATCGACGCATTTCCGTGAGCACGGATCAGTTGGACACTCTTCAGCGAAACAAGCGAGACAAGCAGAGCTTCCGTGGCCCACCTAGAGCTAAATCCGCCTCCAGGCAGCAACTCTTGGACAATATCGAGAATGAATTTGAAAGTGATCGATTGCGCAGCCAGCAACCGTTTGAATCGCCAGGTTCAGGGTCCGGAGAGAGTGATCGGAAAGCACCCCGAAAGACCTCTGGCCACGGTTCTTCTGGGCGTGGTGTGAGTGCAGCCCAAGGGCTCAAGAGCAAACTGCTACTAGGCGTGGTGGCGAACAAAACTAGCCGATCAAAAATGGAGAAGTTCTTGGACGAAGGACCCTACTCCCGGAGGTTGTA
>NC_081446.1:8455806-8493594 GCF_007210705.1 Tigriopus californicus
CACGTTACAGCCCCCCCCCTTTTAGAGTTAGTTATGTCGTGACAAGCGCATTTTCAATGAAATCCCATTGGCTTGCATCCAGTCAAAACTCATTCCCCCGTTTTCTCCGCGTCCATCACGTTACGGGCACTGTTGAAATTCTACTCAGGTTTCCTGCCTCTCTGCCTTGAATGCAGTGCTGTATGCAGTACTGTATTCAGTACAGGTGCAATACCTTTAGAAACCTGGCTTACTTCAACCTCCGCGGTGGTCGACATGTCCAATCAAAAACATGTTACGGGGATTGCAGTCGAGTAAACCTTGCCAAATGTGNATATTTCGCCACGTTTCCACCCCCCCCTTTTAGAGTTAGTTATGTCGTGACAAGCGCATTTTCAATGAAATCCCATTGGCTTGCATCCAGTCAAAACTCATTCCCCCGTTTTCTCCGCGTCCATCACGTTACGGGCACTGTTGAAATTCTGCTCAGGTTTCCTGCCTCTCTGCCTTGAATGCAGTGCTGTATGCAGTACTGTATTCAGTACAGGTGCAATACCTGTAGAAACCTGGCTTACTTCAACCTCCGCGGTGGTCGACATGTCCAATCAAAAACATGTTACGGGGATTGCAGTCGAGTAAACCTTGCCAAATGTGGACAGAGGACATTTCAGTGAGATGAGTCGAGCCATTGGACGCACCTGTTCCCCACTATTCGCCTCTCATATTTCCCATTGTGTCATTTTCTCCGTCTATTCATCATTTCTTACATGTACCCCACACTGAATATTTGGGCACCGCTCAAAACGGTCGCCCCCAAAGACTCTTTGGAACGGGAATAAAGGGAATAGAACCATGCGCTGCACAAGTCAGAGTTGCTCAAGAAAACTGGCAAAAACATGACACCCAGCCGAATTCTTGAACGCGACCCAACCTGGTGGGTCTAAAGATATGGAGATTTCTCGACAACCGCTTTGTAACGGATTTGGAAGACTTCTGGTCTTCTTGGGGGAGACTTTCCAACCTTCTGGCCAAGGTTGGGGAGTTGAATGGCTATTGTGTTGCGGATACATTTGACGTTGCGGTTCTTAATTTTAATTCCCGACTCATGATGAGAAGTCTGGGATGATTGCCTTGTCTTACTCTGAATCCGAAATATTGTAGAGACTTGCACAACCAGTTGAGTGCATACATACGTACATACATAGCATGCTTGTAATTGTTGCTTCTTCCACCTTGAAACTAATGATTGGTTAATGAGAGAGAGAGAGAGAGAAGAAAAAAAATCCCGAGGCTAGGGAAAAACTTTAAATGGACATACGTACAGCAGAGTGAAGAAATGCATTGATTTCATGCTGATTTGACCTAATCAAGCATAAATATCTCTCTTAAAGTCTCAAGGTCTAATCACTTTTTGTGGCCTGATCTGCCGTAAAAACACAACGAAGCGGTTCTCTTGATGTGCGTAGACCATTTCTTCCAATTTTGTTAACATTTCACAACGAGTCCAACAGTTCCATATCCAGGGGCGTGCCCAATTCTGACACGTCAAAATCCACCCCCTCACAAATCTTTTGCTTGGGCCCCATTAAAGCTTTGCTCAATGCATTGCCTGTGGAGTACTTTTCCCGAACAATCTGCAATGAATGTTGGAAATGATGTGGTAATTCCCAAGAACTGGGACCAGAAAACCTGGATTTCTTCATTCATTTGATCGAAAACTCAAAATTGGATTTGAGGTGCATGAATTGTCATCTAAAACCATGAATGTCCTAATGATTTTATTACCGTTGGAGGAGATATTCATTCTTTTGAAGTAAGGTTACTCCATGGGATGTGTCGTCCATTTTCATTAAAAATCGGATAGAAACGAATCGTGATGGCAACTCCTGGGCGGCCTTGACAAATGCGTGCACTTCCCAAAAATTAATGTCGCCTTTTCCTTCATCTCAGAAACTTCACCTGATGGACTGAATGAAACTTTATTTCAAATCTTACGGATGATCCTGAAACTATCCTGGGAACACTCTTAATTGTAATCCGAGTTCTCTTTTTACTTCTAACATGGTCAGTAATAGGTTGCCTTAGAAGAATCAAATTCAGCAACAGGTTTCGGGCCCGTGAGAATACGAGGAATTGACCTGCTTCGAGTAGTCTTGCTTGTTCGGGTCACTAAAGCCTGTGTGTTAGGTGGAATAGAGCAATTGTGGGATGCTTTTTTTATGTCCAATTTCAAAGAAACCTTTTTAGTTGTGTGCGGGCCAGCCTACAGCAATGATTAAATCGGTTTGAAATTTCATTAAAGGCCCCTTTATGACCCTTTAAAGTACCTATTCCAAATTGTCCCTAGGAGCTAGTAATTCCTGTTTTTTCTTGGCCACTGGGGAAAGACATATCAACAGCCATGATCTCGATGGAAAGAAGTTAGTCATGTCAATCTTGATAGTTGGATTAATTCAATGACTTATTTATAATGTGGCCTCGTCCAAACTTGAATGGTGCGTTTTATCTGCTCAAGATAAATGCATTATCTAACGACGGGAGGCAAGTAACGTAAATTGGTTAGATATAAGTGCCGCTTCCAGATACGAAATATGTTCTCAGCTCAAATTGAATCTCTAGCAAGCTTGCCTGCATCGGATAGGTAAATAGGTTTGAATAAGTTAATGAATAACCATGCGCTCGTGTAGGTCTCTCGAATATTCTCCCTTTCTATTCAGTTAAAGACAACTCAACTCACATTTGTAAGAGAAATAAGAGGTCCAAGTAGATGCGCTTACACAGCAGTATGTATAGTACTCACGTATTTACGAGTATGTTTGTCCTATCGGGTAATGAAAGCGGAAACTTTCCTTACGTACTTAATTTGTCAGTTCTGTCCCCGAGGAATGATAATCCATTCACACCACTGGCGCTTACAACTTCAAAGCTATTAGTGTTTGCCGAGTAATAAATACACTCATGAGCATCGTCGATCGGTGGTTGTGAATGATCGGCACTGGCTTCCAAGCACGACATAATTCTGGCTAATGTTGTAACCATTTTGAAGTATGAGCCTCCATGGAAAATGAATGAGCAATTTCAGTAGCACAGGAGATGGAAGCGCGATGACATTTACTCAAAACATGTCGAAAATCATCGTTCAAATTACTTTTACCATCCCCTTTTGGATGGATACGTTGTACAACATATTATACTATTTGTACGTAGACGCTGCACTGTAGAGTCATTTCAGTAGTATACCGTACAATAGCATTATGTCGTGGTAAGTGGCACGTTGAATAGATCGAGTGAAACCTTCAATGCGTCGAGTCATTTGAGCACTTCTTGGATTTCATTAACTTTGAGGAAGAGAAGCCCAGAATGTCCGTCTTCATTGATCACATCATTGCATTCATGGATATGAAGTCCTTGCCTTGAAGGACTCCTGGGGCCAGATTGATTGGACTGCCGGCCTACCTGCCCATTGTGGATTCAAGTCACAAGACAAGTGAGAAAATTCGATCTGAAAATCAGTCAATCACAGCCGCCATTTGGACACAATTGTGGGCAGTTCTATTATGGCAGTCACATGTTGGATGATGAATTGCCTCGGAAGGATTCTTATTTTCCCCCAAAAGGTTGGCTCATCTTGAGTTGATATTCCTGAGGCATCATCTTCTCATGACTTCTCTGACGATCCCGACCATCGCATCAGCAACCCACATGCCCGGTGAAGTGAGTACGCAGAGTACTACAAAAAAGTATGCATACATGCATTGCTGGTTGCAACCAGTCGTCAATGGTTGCCATCGGTTGATACTTGCTGGTAAATAAGAGAGACCGAAAGATCCAGCGAGTCTCGTCTCCTATTCAATTTATGGAAGAAGAGGAAGAAGAGAGATCTCAGCACCATCACCACCGCCATCCCCATCCCCATCATCAAGATCATCATCACCAAACCCATTGGTGAAGCTGGCTGGCTCCTGAGACTACTGGAAATTTCCAAGGACACCTTGAGATTGAAATTATAATTACCATCACATTCAACGTGGGACTGGAGATGAGCAGAATGTCATCACTTTCATGGGATCGATCCCAATCTTATCTGGAATGACTAGATCTATCCGCAACACATCTTGGAGTTGTAGGTAAGTTGTGGGAGCACGTCGACGCAGCTTTTGTTGCTTGAATATGAGCTATCCAGTTTGATCTCTCTTTCACCTTGGTACCTCCATTTCCGTCTGGAGGTGATATGGATTTGGCAAGAGCCTCGCCATCAAAATCAAACAACAACATTAGCAACATGATGGTCGTCGTTGTCGTCGTCGTCGTTCTTGTCGTGGTTCAACTTGATGTTTTGATTAGAATGGAAAGTGATTGGATGAATCGATCTCCTTCCGAGGATCGACATTTGGCCTTCCCTGTCAAGTGAGATCACACGGTGGGTTGCCAACCTCCGAGCGCAAATGAAGGATTCAATCCAATCCATTACCACGGCTGTTATGTACGAGTACATGGAGAGCAAGAGCAACCCATCAAGCAAGTTTCAGTATTGATGCTTTGGCATTCCACACATTGCTCTAAATCACAAGTAAGGCCAGGATGTCGTTTGTTTGTAGTATACTGGTATGTTTCATTCATATTGCAAGTTATGAAATGAGACAATCCCTTTCGAAAAGGAATCGCTGAGTGAACTCAAACTGTTCATATATGTAATAGGAAGTGCGAGCGGCAGTTGTGACCGATGACGTTCAGATTTGGAAAATCCGTGAAAAAATCAAGGTCGCCTCAAGTTGAGTTGCCATTTTGGAATGTTCACAAGCTTGCATTTGAAGCCAAATGTACAAGCCCATCATTGTTTAAACCTCCATAACATGATGCAATAGTTGATTGGGTCATGAAATACTATTGACTTTTCAAAATGATACCGATGCAGTTGGACGAACCATTTTCCTGATCGAAGCTGTCAGTCCGGGATGACATGCATTTACGTATTCCAGATCTAATCTGCCAATAGGTAGCAAGCTCGTCCATTGATTTTAGACAACCTACCCGCCCTAACTCACAATTGCGTCGAAGTAAACCCTAGAAAACAATCGTACATGAGACTCGCCGATTTCTCATGGGTGTCTTGAGCTCGGTTAAGGCCTGAGACTTGGTGGGAAAATTCATGGAACCAAAAGTGCTTCTCAAGACCAAACCTCAAATCAGGGACTCTACTTCTTACTATGATTGAAAATACAATACAGTAGGTGGATTATTTGATTCCTATTGAAAACAAAAGTTAATGATTCTGGACAAGGGGTGATTTACCCGCCCAGGGCGATCAGAACCAGTCCCTCGGGCTCTCTTATGATCATTATTCAAGTGCATGAGATTGATACTATAGGAGACTCCGAAGCCTTGATTTTGGGCTAGACAATGTGGAATCAATCATAAATCGCTGAAAAATAAAGCAAAATTAAGACAGATCTTTGATTTCGGCTATGATAAAGATCAAGGGAATCTGTAGAAGTTCACCTTTTCAGCCTTACATAACGCACACAGTGAGACCCTTTTCATGTACCGCACCCAAAAGTTCCTTAGTTGATGAGGGGCCCCTAGTTTTTGTGCAAATTTAATGTAACCTCTTAACTGAGGATTCGGTTCATCCCAGTCACAAATCTTGCTAAAAAAAGATTCTAGACCGATTGTATCTGGATCCGTTTTTACGCGGAAGTTCGATCCGAAATCGTCTCCATCATCATTGGCAACCCACGAGCAAATCAATCAAGCAGAACACAGGTGTCGGATTGGCTACAATTTTATATGCATTATCCTAAGAATAGGTTCGGAATGCCATAAATAGTAAAGCAATATTCGTACCATAGAAGCGAGCTTCTGGTTTCCCTTTAGGGTTGTCGTTGGCGATTTCAGGACAAAAGTGAGTTGAAATCCATCGAAGTGCAATAATTTGCCAAATTTTATTTTAGGGTTGTCCGTTCCCTATTTCTCCTTGGAAAAGGAAAACAACCTGACAGTCTGTCAAAGTTGACATGAAAATCAAGCTCAAAATTGAATTTTGAAGCTTTGCATGCATATCGAAATTTGTTTTCTTCTAGCATTTGTGCTACTGGCCTCAGGCCCTCAGCTTCTACTCGGTCTAGTATTTGGCTTTTTTTGAACACCAAGTGGGAGTTTGGAGTATTGACGACCACTTGTCTGATAATTTCTGAACGAATTGTGGCCAGAGCCCTACAATTTGTACCCATGATGGTAGGGATGGCTTTGGCAATGGTATCCTCTTAAACGTGGAGCTCGAAAGAACTCACGCTCTCCAAAGCGGAGATCAATAGAACATTGCAAGTTTCTCTTTATTCCTTTGTACTGTACATGAAAACTATCTTCAATGAATTCATTCGTGCAGATCCAAACCTACGGGTCTCTATTGTAACTGGTTTCTGATTAGGGATTCAAGTCCTCGTCCGGCTGATTTCCAGCATACCAGTTCAATTGATAATCGATTTCCAGTTTTGAATGAACTCATCATCAAGGAAGTATGTGCGTAAAGGCTCGAGCTTGACTCTACTCCAATCTGGGTGTCATGGATTATTCCTCGCATCAATCCAAACTCGAACGCTTATACTCGTATTCATCTCGCCCATCCAGTCGAGTGCATGCATGCACTTGCTCATATCATATCATAACATGTCATATAATATCAGAGAACAGAAGACGGGGGAATCCAGGTGACTTTAAATCAGGCTTCCGATTGTACTCGTGCGTACGTACGTACGTACGTACGAATGAGTTCTTGTTTTCAGTTTCCAAGAGGAGAATGAACAGGACAATTTTAGCCCAATTTTCGGTCCATCTCGTACACTTTGTACACTTTGCATTGTCGAGGATCATCAGTGATCATGCGATTAGATTTGCTTTGGAAGTACTTTCCGACCACGTATTTTACTGTAGATGTGCTCAGTCATCTTCTTTGTTGCGATCCACTGGGCTCCAAATCTGCGTTCCTACGGTTCTTACCCTCTTCGTACGTAAAGGAAGTGATTGAGGGAAGTGCATGGAATATGGAATTAGTTCCAAACAACGGGAAATAAGGATCTCTGCTCACCATCTTGTACGGGGGCCAATTAGTTCCACAGGTCTAGCTTGTGTGATGAATATTGGAATCTTTTGTTAAATGAGGCCAAATCAGCCTCTTCCTTATCAAAGTGGGAGAATAAATGCTCAAACAGTGGTGGTGATGATGATGCTGACGACGACAACTTATATGGTGTCGTCGAAGTCGCTGTTGTTGATATTGTTGATGTGAATGATCTGCATCAGCCTATTCATATCAATCACAGAGCGTTGGTCTCTGAATTTGTGCGTTCAGTTATCAAATGCTGAACAACTTGATAACCAAGTTATTGACCCTAATAGCTCGATGATGGATGGCTATGACGGTGGATGATTCACGTTAGTTAACCACTACTATACCAGCACAGCCCAATTGCCATCATCAAACAGATGGGTATTGAAAAAACACGGGAGCTCAATATTTGGAAACTTTGACAAGCTTGTTGTCACCCACTTCACCCACTTCACCCACTTACCCGCTTTGAAAATGATTGGTGGGATCCGTTGATTAATTGATTTTGGGACAATCTATCGGAATTCTTCCTCTTAACAGGACTAGGTACAAGTGGGGAGGAGACCTCAAGCTGGGATAACTACCTGTACCACCAACACCACTAGTAAACGTAATAGAACTTCCATTATTTCTAAAATCGGCGGCATCATCCAGCGGCATTTTCCAGGCAGGGGTTGTTCATTGTCGAAAACTATGCATCACGTGGGACAGGAACGAGAGTGGGTGCAGCACCGACAAGAGGGTCATGATAAAAAATCATCGAGATCATAACACACACACACACTGGAAGTCCGATCTTAGTGAATGAAGAGGCAAAAACAACACAGCTTGGATCCCCGGGAAGATTGACAATAAGTAATTAATCAATTAAACTCAAGCCGCCCTAGCACTCCTACGATCCAAGCAATTTCCCACCTGTCAAGTGTACTGGAGAGGGACCTCGAAACTCTACTCCTGGCGTGTTCTATGAACGTCAATCACTCGATTAAGGTGACCTCAAAGTGAGAAAAAAGATGATGCAGGCCAAGTCAGCGGGGTAATAGGTCGTAAAATTGCAGTCCTTTGGCCTTATAGACTGTCCATTTGTCCATTTGGTTGGCTGACGACGATATGACAAATCTCGCCATGATCTTTGTCCTCTCACTCAGGTTGGTTCAGGGGAGGAGCTACTGGACGACTGATGTGACATTAGTCCGAGGCCGGGGACTCCGAAACCCGGGGGCCATTATGAAGAATACCTTTACCAGAGTGTTTCTAGCTTTGAAATACTTCCGTACATACTTAGAGTCGCACAATGTGTTATCATTCACACGTTGAGCTCACTTGTCCAGGCATTCCAGCTAGATCTCCAACACCCTCGTGTCCATTCAAGCGATACTACTTCTTCTAATGATAAATGATGTTTTCAAACAACATCAGCCAAGAGACAAGTGAGTCTAGGATATTGACCGTCTAATTCAGGTAGTTCTCGGCTTACGTCAAATCATGCATTGAAACACCAAAATCGCCAGGATTGTCATCCAACCCAATGCACAGGAATGGGGGTTGATAAATAGACACGAATTGGATTTAACTTCGAGCCTAAAAGCCTTGTGTCCTTGTCAGAGCGGTGGATCGAATAGAGTCATGCCAATAATCAAAAGCCCCCTTCATTGTTGCTCCCCTCTCCTCAACATCCTCATCATCCTCATCATGATCGCTCGCCAACCTCAACCCTATTTCGAGACGCCCCAGACGCCCCAGACGCCCCAGCCCAATCTCTATGCTCGAAATGGCCAAATCACGACAACGACACCGACGACGTTGTCGTCTTAGATTAGAGCAGAACATCATGGCTTGCTCACGGTATAATGCTGAAAATGATAACCAGGGGCAGGAATTCTGGATGCCATTGCCCGAGATTCAAAGTTTTGAAGGGTCTCTCTGCAATCTGGTAAAGGTCCATCCAACCTGAACTTTTAAACCGCTAGTGAATTTCGTTCGGCTTGAATGTCCAGTTTCATGCCTGTTCTTGTTAAGACATCGTTTTCGGCTCCTGACAATAGCCTAGGATCTCACTTTGTCTTTGGCAAAATGGCCATAATGTCGCATTCCTCATCCTGCTAGTGGCTTTGAACTCCGCAATAGTATGGCAATCAGGGCCAAATATCTCGAGTCTTCTTACCACTCGACGAGATCAAGGGACGTCCATTCGCGACGAGCGAACTATTTCCTCCCTGTCCTCATCTTGATATCTTCCTTAGTTGTCATCTTGGAGGTACTAGGTGTAAATGCATTAGCAACTAGTGGAGTGCAGATAAGATTAGTGGGTCGTCATTAGTAGACTCAAACTTCCGAATCACAATCAAGGTTTCCCTTGTGCCATGTCCTCTTGGTTGAATGGTTGTGATTTTCTTGCATTGCCAATTCAGATTGCGGGTGAGTGCTTCTTGATTCAGTGTCAAGGTCGTGGCGGAACTGAACCAAGGAGATTCGATGCAGAGTGTTCGAGTGTGTATGATACTAATTACACGCGAAATGAGTTTTCACCCGAGCCCCCGCCCAAACCGTGATGTGGCGGAACCCGAGAAACATCACGCCCATGAAATTCGTAGAACACATTATCTAGTGTACCTACGTACCTACAGTACATACAACAGACCCTGGTCAGGGTGACTTTAGCAGAGTTCCTGGATTCAGGATAAGCTAAGTGGGCACCAATGAAGCATGACTTGTATTTGATCCAGCCTAGCTGTATCACGCCAGTCTCATGGCCAGATTCTCTAGAGTCTTGAACTGAAAATTTCACTTGCCCACTGACAAGTTTGATAGGTTGTTCTTTGTTTATAATCTGGTCTGCAAAGACAGACAGGTGATTCTGAAGATAAGTTAGTTTTTCATTTAATAATGAATAAGAGGTTGAAATATCGCCATGTTCATGGCTTTGTTGTTGAATTTCAACGATCTTTTTCTTCACGACTGAGTAATGATGCAATGGATTGGTCGTGTTTTTGACATTGTGGTTACATTTATCTTTGATGAGACAAAATCAATGGAATGACCGTTCTGTTTTGAGTATATTCACGAAATGATGCCAAGGAGCTCCATTAAGACTCCTTCGCTCGTTGGAACCCTCTAGTGTGATTGTTCAAAGTCTTAAAACATCAGGTAGTCCTTGTCCGTGAGGCCAAGATTGGGTAAAGAGGCCATGAAGAGATCTCGTAGATGATTAATCATGAATTCCCAAAACGGCGGATTCTAATGTTCTACTGTGGACAACTAGTGATTGGTTTCGTTGACTCCAAGTTTAGTTGAATGGTCGAACTCGCAGATCGATGTTGTTTTGTGAGACTTTTTTCAAGACTTGTGCCTGTCCATTTAGCCCACAGTGCTCGTGTAGATCTATATCAATTGGGAGGGATTAATCTGCTGTACGGCCAAGGCTTTTTTCAAGACTTGTGCCTGTCCATTTAGCCCACAGTGCTCGTGTAGATCTATATCAATTGGGAGGGATTAATAGTTCCATCTCCCCTGAAGCATGATGATGATTGTGGCAATTCAAGACCAATCTGGATGTTTGATACCCAATTCCAATCCATCGAGTGTTGCAAAACCAACAATTTCATCAACATGAATGGCTCAGCAACCATGAGTGTGGCTTTTCAAATCAGGGTGGATCAAGGTGGGGTCGTGGGGTCTTCGTATAAGGATGTTAACCTCAAAATGAGCCACCGCTTCAGGCCTCTGTGCCAAGCCTGAATAAAGCGTTGGATGGTCTCAATATCAATTCTGATCGTGACGGGGCAAATCTTGGCGTGGTGCGACCTTCCGATTGGCATCTCTTTGTGTTCGGGAAAATTATGGTCAGTCTTGTCTTTATGCAGTGTCGATGAGCATGGGCAAATTAGCACCTCGATTCAGATGCAAATTTGATCGCGTGGACAATGATCGGCTGACTGGACACTCTCTTGGACACTCTCATAGCTTTTTGCTCACCTTTCAAAAGGTGAAAAAGAAATGGGGCGTGGCTGATATTTGTTATAAGAATCCAAATCCGGGATGCCAACCCGAAATATTATTCTAAAGGGAAGCCTTCATCTTGAGCTTCTTCAAAGTCATCCAATGTCACTTGAAGGACAGTCTTATTTATAATTCACTCTTGACATTCTCTTCTCGCTTCAAATGCTATGCTTCTTTGTATTTTAAAATTGGCAAACATGTTTCCATTGTAATCTCACTGAGCACATTGACAACCCATTTCTCATTCGAATTTTCTGATTCCTCTACAAAACCTCTTGAACAAATTGTTGGTCATATTCATTGAAAGGCTATACTCGAAGAAATTTATCTTCGCTCAAGGATCATCACAGTTCGAGTGAAATCAAGCCCTAGTTCAAGCAACTGAAGCAACTTTCAGTCACTGAGCAAAAATAGTCACATTTTCTTGACACTCCACTCAGCAATCAAGACACTGGCAACAACCTTTCTAGCACTGAACTGTTCTAAAAACAAGAACTTACTCACAATTACATTCATGGACTACGGTGCATAAGAGACAATGCACTCTGGCACTCACGGACATTCACAATTTGTCCAACAATAGCAAACAACAGTAACAAAGCTGATTGCCAAAACAGAATACCTGATGTCCTAATGTCAGAACAATAATCACCGTATTACGTTCAAAGGATTTATGTGAAGCCCAAATGTATTAACTGCGCAAAAGGTGATTACAATTCTGAAGAATCTATCGTGAATAACCTATATTTCTTGGCTGACTCGAATACAGCATGCAATCTGCGAAAGAACAATTGATGCCGGGGTGTTCGTTCGTTCAACGGGCACTTCATGTTGTCTTCAGCGGTAATTGCAATAAATGTATTTGTAGGCCCACTCCAAACAAAGGTTGAAGACACCCAACAGAATGCCCCATCCCAGAGCTTCAAATGAGGTGATAAGGTCACTCATGGCCAACGGCGATGCCCTCTCATTGCCGTGAGAACCGATCACTTTGTCGATGGTTGAGCATTGGGTCCCATTGGGCATCAGCTGATCCATTGTCTTGCGAATCAGACCGGCCTCGAGCATGTGAAGGATGATTGCATTGACTTGAGGCAAGATCGTGCTGTTGGGCTGAAATGAAAATTGGACCATTAGGTTTTGCTTTCTAAAGGCCTTTCATTCTAAGCAATTAATGCTTGAAGCTCTCTCTCACTCCCTCACCTGAAATGCCAATGCATAAGCTAAGCTCATGAATGAAACTCGCCCCGAGTATAAAGTGCACATCCCACTTTTCGAAAACCCATCCGATATCATTTTTTCTACTGATATTCTTTCACAAATCATAGCATACTCTCTATTTTCAATGTGTTGAACATTATCGTAACAAGTGCTTGGAGCAGGCTTGGCACCTCTTGCGAATCCTCCAAAAACCGTACCAGGATCAGCCTTTGAACTCAGTTGCTCCAGGACGCTTCCAGTTTGAATCCTCCAAGGGAACATCTCTTGCTGAGTCAAATCTGCCATGGATTCCACCAAGAATGGGGCTTTAGGGACTGCCAATAAAGCAGTCAAAGTCCCCGAATAACTATACACCAAAATCATTGCTCCAAATAGCCAAAACGTAGACACTATCGACAACGAGATTGAAGTTCGGGGAATAGTCACTGATCCTTCGTTGACAAAGGATTTCACAACAAACTCCACCACTCCACTGATGGATTGTGCTCGACGAGGCAGTAATATGGTTACACCAGCGAGTGTTATAATGCATGTTAAGAACAACGCCATTAGGCTTAACCAAACGAAATAGTGAAAGGGTCTGGCCAAGACCCACGGATCTTTGCTCAAGATCACAGGTGTGACCGGTATCAAATGATCCAAGGCAATAGGAACAGAAAAATCACAGGCTACCGCCCTCTCTGGAATCATCCCAAACGGTCCGATGGCAAAATCGATCTCTTTTCTTTGAATCATACCCATCATACCGTTCCAAGTTCCCGCATCGTCGACAGATCCCCATTTACCATCCTCAGGTTGAACAAAAGTAAAATCAAATTCCAATATGTCAGCGATCTGCAATAAGATCTCCCATGTGATGCCTCTGAATCCCATTGGGTCTGAATGGTTCGTTCTCTCCAACCACGGCGGCCACATTTCACCAGCCACAATATAGTGCGATCTAACACCTCCCATTGCAATTGTTCCTTCTTGATAGTTTCTCTTTACTCGAAGTGCTCCCAAGGAAAGCGTACCACCTACTGATTCTCAATGTACAACTTGTCTTTTGGGCTTCCCAGACACGTAGATACTAAATAGCATACTAAAGAACCAACATTCTTCGCCCATCGGCCAATAAGCATTATTGGAGACTTTGGTATTGGCATTTTCTGACTCTTTCCCTTCCCAAAGATGGCACCGCAATGGGCTTGGCTCATTAATGGCTATCAATTGTGTTATTGCAATATTGGGAAATATGTTGATTTAAGATTACTAGAATAGCTTACAATTGTATTGAGCTCGTCTCGCTTCTGTACTGATGGATATCTTGACAGGGTAATTCCTATTACAAATTGATTATCTTTTAGAGCAGAGAAGACCAAGCTTCCAACTTTAGATAATGCAGCAATTTAATTACCAGCCTTTGCCTAGTACATGTTTGCTCTCTGAAGTAATTACAAAAACCATAGGTGGTCAGGGTCTGTGAGTGTGGTTAGCGTCTAAAAGTTTCTTTGAGGAAGATGGGGGAGAAGATTCCAAACCCCTCTCATCTTGAGGAAACTGCTTTAACTACTACACCAGCGCCACGGGTCCTCCCTATAAAGCTTAGTTCCGGCGCCGGGATTTAAACCCACAACACCAGGACAGAAGAATCTTGACTTATTTGCGCTGCCTCCTTGCCCGCTCAGCTTCTCAAGCTTATTGGTGCAAGACTGCCGTTTCGAATAAAATTAAGTTTTATCAAAATTGCAAATATGGGCATGTATGCATCATTTATATTCTGTCTTATCATCATAAGAAAATATAATTTGACAAAATAATATTGCCAAAAAACAATATCCTACAACTTAAACTACGAAAGTAGTTTTTTCATGTTTAAGATGAGAAAGTGATACACTTGAACTAACGTCACTGAATATGTCAATAAAGATTGGCTTTTTTATAACAGGGGGTTGATGACAGAAAAGTATGATGAATTGAAATTCTTAGTTTTTACTCCCATCTCTGGTCAGAACCGATAAACTTTTGTACTTTTCTCTGTTCGGTATACTGAATCCGATTCACATGCGAGTACTATACAAATGTTAGTTTTAGCTAACTTGGACTTCGTTGAGGGGTTCAAGCACCTAAGAAAGGCGTTTCCAAATTAGTTTTTCGTGCAAGCAGCAACCGGATATTGAGAGTGTTTATATCGACATTGTTCCCATTTATTCCTTATCTAATTATCTTCTTTATTAGTTTACTCTTTGAAACAAATCTTAGCCTAAATGTATTTTTATTTTTGTTTGCCAGCTCTCTTCAAATCTGTTATGAATCGAATGTGCTTCTTTCTTTTTTGAGCTAGTGACTTCTTAACAGATCATTTTTGTGCCTTCGGACCGAGATTTTGGCCGTGGCGAACGACCTATTTTTCATATCCATGTGGTTCTAATGGGCTGTGCATACATTTGCAAATAGTTGGCGACTTTGGACTTGAGTTCACAATTAGGACGAATTTCTCCTTCAACTAATTCACTCACATAATGAGGGCGGAGGTGAATCTCTGTATCATTCTTGTCCTCAAAAGGTGCATTTGATCTCTTGAACTTTGAACGCATTCAAGCGCACATCGTACACACACAAAAAAGTATCTGCCTTCGGCCTACCACACTCTAGACCCGTTGAGCACGGGATATGCTTGAGAAACGTCTTGAAGAACCTTACACACATGAACATGGTATGTGCCGTATACAGAACTATACGTAGGTAGAGACTATACAAGCGCTACTTCTAGTACACAATGAACGATTCACTTCACTCCATCTATCCATTAAGGTTTTTTGTCTATGACGGGAATTTCGCAAATTTGTCATGGACCTGAAAGAATGGAAGGATAATGTAACCTTTGATTAGACTACGCTCAATTGCAATCAACATGAAAGGTTTTCTTATGGATCCAGAATGATATTGGCACTTTTTCCTTTGTCCTACCAAGGTTCCCGAATTGAATTTCCATAATATCTTACTCATAATGGAGTTTGACTAATCGGTCGGGGGATATTATAGCGGGGTGTGATGTCAAGAATATGCAGAAACATCTCAACTTGCCGCAAAGACCTGCCAATTGAGACTAATGGACATTTAGCAAGGCCTGTTCATCATGCGCCAAAAAGAGTACACAAGCCTGTCGCAACTACTTTATGCGCATTTCCTTGTTTGCGTGTTGGAGCGATATCGATAAGCGGGTTGTTGAGCACCTACTCATATCTAAACTTTTTTCTCACCCTCTTTTTTTACTCTAACTTTGTACGAAGTTCCGGGGGAAAGTTGGCCAAAATAAGAGCAATGAGCGAAGCTGTTTAAGCGGTTCATTTATCTAAGCATTCCTTCGCATGATTTGTGGGCGCCTTGAAAGTGAGCACTGAACAGTGAAATCTATCAGCATTGGGTCCACAGCCAGCCAGGCCTAGCTACTAATGGTTCAAAAGATTCACTCCCAATGCCATTGCTGAAATCATTGGCTTGGCTGGCGTGTAATCCGTGTACGTAGGTAGTAGGCCTTTGGCGACCGTAGTGTAGCCGAGACCAATCAGTACGTACTTCTCGTTTTCCAGCTCATAAAGCACCTCAAGGGTTGGTTGCCTCCCCTGTTTCGAAGGAAAACAATTATTCTGAGTGATGATGCTCAGCTCGACGCCCAACTTCTCATCTCTTGGCCTTCTCACGGTTGAACAGGCCAAGATAAATGAAATCCCCCCCTCTTCTTTTTGTTCGAATGTGGTACATACTCTACTGCATTGTCAATACACATAATAATGGTTTCGTATCACGCCTTTTCTGCATTTGTCTTGTTACTAAATCCAATTGGATGATCGATTGGAGTACTATTGAATTCCTGGCCTGTCTTGGCCTGTCCTTGCGAAATTACTTGGGAAAACACGTGTCCTCTGGCTCTTCCTGTTCTCGATTTCCTTTCCAAGGTATATCTGCACTAACTCCAATTTCAGTATGGCTCGATCAATGCACGAGAGGCACTTTAAAACCGTCGCACTTACATTTTAGTAGTAGCATTGACTGAGTGAGTGATTGACTGACTGGCTGACTGCACCTCTGGATTGATTTGATTTTACGCACGTACTGTGCATGTGGAAGGGCCCTTTTACTGCCGTTATTTGGAGAACGGATGATGATTGAATTAGAGCAAAAAAAATCAACCTCGAGCGAATCAGAGGAAGCAAACAAGATCATCGACCCTGACCCAATGATCCTCTTTCACTCCATTCACCCTTCAAATCCGAGAACTGACTCCGTGCACCTGATCAAGGAAAGACCCTAATCCTTTAGAAAAACACAATAGTCATCTTTAATCAATGCATTTCCAGGCTTTTTGCTGTTTTCAGAACGAGTTCAAGTTTTCAAAGGAATGAGTTTGCGAAATCTTGGGCATCTTCAGGGGTGCAGTTAACCACCAAGAACTCGTCTCCGACTATGAGTTTCTCAGGATAAAAGACTCCGTCAGTTTGAAATGTGACGTGACATTCCGTGATGAATTTTTTGAGGCTCGCACTTTTTTCGGGAAGGGGGGAGGCCATAGGGCACTGGTTAGGATCTAGGATCATTACTTGATCATACCCTACGTATTTCCCCGGGATTGAAAGAAACCACACCATTGGAGGTTAACAATCATGGATGGCACCTTCCCAAGTCATAAACCATCTAAAAATTCCCTTGTCATATTGCAGTAATTGATTCGGCAAAATTCTCTTCTTCTTCTTCTTCTTCTTCTGTTGGCGAAACAACTCCGAAAAAGCCCTCTTTGAAGTGCACCACTTCCAAAGTTGATTACGCTAATTTCGGCTCATTTTGGGTGGGAGCCTTTTTTGCATCGTGTGTATTTGCTGGTGTTGCGATGAAATGAGATGAAGAGCGATCCATAACAAAGACCACAGGTTGTTATGTGGCAACAAAACTAACAATAAGGTTATCACGCGGAGTGCACAAATGTCATATTAGGTCCATGAAGTGTTCTTGATTTAGCGGTGCTGCATGCTTCTTTGAGACTAATCTCGGAATAAATCTTCTGTGCATGGTGGAATGCATTCTCAAAGGAATTCCTCGTTTGGCATGTGAACTTTCAGTGGGATTGGCAGGGCTCTCTGCTCTACATAGAGTCATCTCTAGTTTCGCCCTGGAAAACATTTACTCATCTACTCAACGAAGTTAAGGCAAAATGACAAGCAATATTTTGGACGTAACGTGTTGTTTGTTGATATTTGATATTCGGAGCTGCCTTAATCAAGCCCAATTGGTGCTAATTTAGGGGTGCCTTCACGCTGCCTTTGTGTAGAAGTGAACGTGTTGCAATGATAGTTGATGTTACTGATATGATTGGCTCTAATGGGGATTCAACGAGGACGATCCATGTTTATCGCTGTGGCACCGATGCCTCGCTGAATTAATTGGTCTCTTGGGGAGTCACGTTCTGACATTTGCCACGACGACGTTGTCTACGTACGTACTCAACGAAGGTACATGATTGCCTGCCAGAGATTCGAATAATGCCGTATGTGTGCCGCTCAATTTATGATACCAATGGAGGATTTAACGCCGGGTCGACTGATAAATGAGAAGGATCATATTGCAGATAATTAAGAGCAAAGTTGTGGATGTACTGAACGTATCTGAATGATGAGGCATAGCCAAAGCAACTTAATGCTCCGCTCAACGACTTGCATCAACGGTGATGATGGCATTAATAAATGACTCTAAGGAATGACAATTAGAAGGGTCGCGGTTACCCGTAATAATTTGGCCGAGGTCATTAATGTCAAACGTTGCGCTCGACTTGGACCCCCCCCCCAAACTTGACTCTACCTCCGACATATCATGGACTTGATCGTGTCCAGGCACGTGTTTTCAGGAACATGTTGCCAAGTAGTTCCAACGCTGGAAAGTTCCTGTTTCGTTTTTGAAATAGTGGAGTCGAGAATGGGCTTTGTCTTTGTCATCAAACCTATGGTTTTCTCATGGATACCCTCTAAAAAAAGGTTGGTGGTAGACAAAGGGGCCCATTGCCCCACCTATCTTGAATTGTTTTTTTTTTCGAGGATTCTCCATGGATCACAAGTTGAACGTAGGTTGAATAAGTGGGCAAGATGTTATTACATCCTCGTTGATCCTCCCATAGGCAGCTCATGACACCCGTTATGGATATTCAAAGTTTTGCAGCAGGTGCTTTTGAAAACTCTCAAAACTTCATCTCCATCATATAGAATCAAGATCAAGAAGAACACACTGAGCTCCCGTCAGATACTAAACTCCATCCAAATACGAGCTCTGCAGAAGGTACGTTCTTACTGTGATAAAATGTACAGTTTTTCGAGTCTTTTGAAGGAAAAGCTTCCGTGCAGCATAGCATGTACGTGGATTACGAGTTCGGGTAAATGGACAGAATAAAAACACCTCAGTCTCATAAACAATTCAGGTAATTTGAGGCGTTCTACTAGAAGGTGGCTTCTTCGAACAGCCTCGGAGTTTTCGGGGCCTCGTTATTTAGTCCTTGTGGATCAACAACCCGGAAAGGAGGCTTAGATTGTGTTGACTGCTCGTGATCTTGTACGTTCTTTGATTGAGAGTGAAGTTCCTATATGCCTCGTTTACTCAGTTGCCTCTGTTGTACTCCGTCTTGTTGTTTATTCTGGAAATCCCACTTCAAGTCCAGCTCCCTGAACGATTTTGGATCCACCCACTCAGGTCCAACCAAGGCGAAAAGCTTAGGTCCCGAGCAATTCGATTTGTGTCTCGTCAGTGAAAGTAATGGTGGAACGATGAACAAGTTCGGAGATGATTATGCGGACAAAGAAATACCCTGGATAGACTCGGATCTCCATCCATACATCATCTTTGAGCGTCCGAAACAAATTATGAATGTGAAGAGATATTCCTTGGAGTATCTCATGAAGAGACAAATCCAATGAATCACAAAAGGCTCATATTTGGTGAACATCCGGTTACACTGCGTCCATACCCCAAAAGCTCTCGACTTCTTCATCTTCGTCTTTGCGTACAACTTCGGCCCTTTCCTTACGTGGTCGAATGTACGGCACAAGCATTCCCAGGCTTGGATCTACATGTGTGTATATTTGATTCCAATTCGCAGAGCCATGGTACGGTAATTTGAACCAATGAAGAAGAGCTCCGCGTACACACATCATCTCATTTCAAATGCGCGGCCATTCTATTCCCTAAGACTTGTACCTACGTTGTAAACGTATCTAAAATGGTCTCTTCTGTGTCCTCTAAATGATCAGGTCTTATTTTGAGCTCTTTGTCTATGGGAACAGGCTGCCATTCCATTCAAAGGACATGCATATCTTTTGGAGATGGGCTATTGAGTTTCTATAAATAATGCCTTGTTTTCAACAACTCCGAGAAAGAAAAGGTTGTAGTCGTGGTTAGTTGTCGAAATCATATTTTTTTATTTGAAAACGTGAGCGATTTTCAAATACAGAAAACTTTGAATACGTACAGTTCTTTTTCTATGGTCACTCGGATTGGCACTTTCTTGCTCCTTTTTCTGAAGTCGGTCTGTGGCTTTGTTTCTCGATTTAATGCCAGACTAGAATTGTCCCTATTGCCGTGCAACGTTAAGTTTGCCGAGTTTACGTTCAATAGTGTGCATGAAATACCACGTCATATCTTACAATATGACTGAGTAGGTGGTTTCTTGGCCTGACAACACATGCCACTTAAGACAGAAATTTGCTTGGAGTCTGGGAAAGTGAGTGCCATGAAGTTGGTGGTACTGAATGTAAATTGGCACATACAGTACAGACAGTTCTTTGGCGATTTCCTGCGTTGCTATTTGCCCAGCAGATAAATGATGTCGATGTATTCATTTTTCATGCACTCAAAACTTTCTCATGAGCCACCCAAATTGTAGGATTGCTTAATCGTTTTCATACTAAACATTTCATCTTCATCCGTCGTTCAAAAATGCAAGAGCCCTTCATCAACAACACGACAAGCTCAATCAACCAATGCCATCTATTGTAGGGTAAATTTACAACAATCTCGACAACTTTCCCAGTCACAAAAGAAACCAATCATCCTGAGATTAGTTTATTGACATTATAATACTGAATCTAGAAAAGGAAACGGACATTCCTGGCTCTATGAATTCTTGGGGACACTTGTGCATCCTTGTTACACGTAAGACTTTTGAGCTCTATGAATGAGACTTATCTTTATTATCCTATTCAAAGGCAAGAAGAACGAGATTTCTCAAGATTGGCTGGCAAAACTTTCAAACCAGGCGGGGCCCTATAAAAAGAAACTCGTTAACGAGAATTAGTCCATGATGATGTTTTGTGAAACTAAGGAAGCCGCTCATAACCGTTATAGCTTCCAAAAATGCGATGACTGCCACATAGAAACGCGGATGCAACATTTTCTCTCTCTGTCTCACTTGGCTCCTGATATTTTCAAGTCGAGTTTTTCAATTTCCTCTCAAGATGGCGATACATCAAACTTTGCCTATGAGTTACTAGAGCTTTGCTCGAAATTTTGATACTTAAAAGCAGAGATCATGGAAAGTACTTGGGGTGGCCTAATTAACATCAAAAGAGGGGTTACAATGAGTTGCTCAGTCAGTAACCAATATTTCTCTCTTGATATCTCTGCATGATCACTCACAATCAGAGTGGACCATTGTAAATGACAATCCAAATCCTTAGATTCAAAGAGAAGTCACCAATGTGAAGCACTGCTTTCAATATTCCTCAGGTGGCAAAAGTCACGCCATTAAAAACATACGGTTGTAAGGTGAACGTCCTTTGATGTTTTTTCTTCTTAAAACTGGAGGATTTGCGAAAACCATATTAGCCCTCCGCCACCTATGATTAGATTGTGTAACACTTTTCTCGACGGGTCTTCTCCGAGTGAGGATTCTTTCGTTCTTACCAAGTACATAGCCGTGTTATTTATTCAACTGGGAAGGAAAATGAGAGGTCCCTTTTTCCCATTCTCATCTATCATGTGTCGCTTTGATGGCGGTGGTTTATAGCCGAGAAAATTAGGTTTTGAGATGATTTACCTTGAACTTTGAATGGGGGTTCTTAAAGGTGCGATTATTGCTGCCAGGGACTCTTCTCGTTTGTTCCCGACCAGAACTGAGTAGGTCGCTGGAATTGTCGTTGATGACTTCAATTTGGGCGGGCTTTGGTGATGAGAAATGTCTCACATGGCTGGTTGTTGGACCAACGAGGAAACTCCTTCGCATAAGCGATCTCTGTCCTGCCAAATCACATTAAACCCTTCATCTTAATAGTCGGCAATGCCAATGAAAAATGAGGCAATATTGCTTGTAAATCGGTGGATGATCAGCGGCTTTTTTAGAATTAAGTGTTTAAGCTCGTTGTCAGAGGCCCTAGATTGCCCTTGGGGTGAATGCGCTTACATCATCTGAATATGGAATGCATCCTTTCACCCGAGGAATGGCAGATTTAGGTCGGTGGTGATGTCTAATCCTACGCAAGCCTGCAGAACATGGGCGGACGATGAATGGTTGGCTGGTTGATTGTTGGTAGGCGACTTTGCGAAATTCAAATTCATTCGCAAGTAGACTCGTCTCTAGCTTTCTGTGGAATCAAAGGGTTCCTTTAAGAGCCTTGAACTTTTAGCTGGATCGAAGTTTCTAAATGGATGATGCTTTATTTCATTTCAGGTGGCTCCCCATGATACTAACCAGGATGACGATGAGGGCCAAGAGCCAGAGGACGACGTGGAAGAACAAGAGGATGACCATGCTCATCGAACACATTCACTTCATCATCAACAACAACAACAACAACAGCAGCAACAACAACAACAACAACAGCATCCCCACCATTATCATCCCCACCACCAACAGCAACCAGAACACCATCACCAACCCCAACACCATATTGTCCACTTCAAAGAAGAGCCAGCCAATGTTCAGAGGAAAGGTCTCCTTTGGCAACAACGAGATAAGCTCTTCTCCCGATGGAAGGAGCGCTATTTCATTTTAACCAAGGACTACTTTCATTGCTTCAAGAAAGGTTCATCAAGAATGACCGAGATGGGAGGATTCATTTTCAAGGTATGTCGTCTCATTAGTGCCACCATGTGCTCCAATTATGATGCATTCTAGACCAGATAGTCTCCAATAATGCATTCAAGCAGAGGTTCACAAAGCCCATAGCTATCTTGTAATGTCAATCAAGCCAAAAGGTCTGTATCAAAAACGTAAGAAGCACATAGCCAAAATTACTCATGAAGGAAGTTCCAAGCATAACATGGACCGATGCAGTCGTCCCCTGGCCATATTTTGAGTGATTCATTGTACACCCTGGCCCATCAGGACTATCAAGAACCTTCAGGAACCTTCAGGTGCATCATATGTTTGAATGGTATCAAGGATTAGAATTACATAGAAGGCGATTTTCATAAAATCGCCATAAATTTCATTTGAATGGCTGCTTCTGGTTGGTTCACAAGCTTGTGTAATTGAATCAATGTGTTGGTAGGGCCAAAACTAATGGTATCCACTAAGTGTGTAATTGTGGGTAACAAATTGAGCTGCCGATGCGTTCAAGTACTACTAAATGCAAAGGATCTAATTTTAGATCTTGAAGAGTGTCCATGCCAGGAATTCTCAATGCTACCTCATTGAACGGCAATGTTACGAGTTTAATTGCTCCCTTCCTACGCCAAAAAAAAACCGAACATCATGTTTTGATTAGGAGCCACCGTCGAAGGAATGCGATATTAGACCAAGGAGAAATATAGCCTCACAGGTGGTAGTCAGACCACATTGCTGTGGCCTATGAGCACATGGATCCAAATCATCAAGCAACCTTTGACTTGGTGCGATACAAGTGCCGTGCTAGCGCTTGACTCTTGACTCTTGGCTGTACGTGGATGTAATGAACTTGCTGACAGATCCATTCCCATGACAATGGAGTCTTCCGCGACGAGAAAAGAGCGACGACATTTCATTAAGTCGTCCGACAGGATTGAGTAATGGCAACGGCGTTTTGGCTTGAAGTTGTGATCATTGCAATGATATCTAATTCCCAAGCCGCAATTATTTGGCCAATAAATGTGATGTCTTCGTAATTGGTTGGAAGTCCGCCATCCCCCATGATTCCAGAAGTGCTCCCGCTGTTTGAATTCAATTGCCTTCACGTACCCAAAACAATCGCCAGTAAGGCTAAGTTGTGAGAAACGACCATGCTCTAAGAGTACGTATGCCCCAGTGCTACTTCTGTTCTTCCAGTTATTTTCGTGTTTTCTGGCACCATCCTTCTTCATTTGGCAAGTCTCATTGGCCACTTAACCTTATCGTGAATGTCAATTCAAGTCTCTCTGAAACACTTCAAGTCAATGAAGTTGGCCAGTCCGTCTTGATCTATGAAGTCAAGATCAATTGGGAATGCATAGCTTACGGGAACTTTTGGCAGGTCCCCTCATTTAGACCTCTAGTGAGCCACCGAATCGGGAATGATGATGTCAGATGTGACTTATGGGCGAGTAGATTGGTTTAGATGCAGTGCCACCACTCAAACCTCAAGTAGTTTAAATCTGTCAGGAGTTGTGGTGAAATACACCCACTCTGTACAATATTTATTCACTTGGCTCCGTTGGGCCGACCTCAGAACCAGGGACAAAATTGACCGATACCTGGCCATGAATTCAAGACATCCGAGGAAGCATTGAAAGTGGTCAATCCCTGGGAATGCCCTTTCACAGACACTGCGGCTTCAATCGGATGTTTAGATACAACTTGCTCACTCTTCCATTGATTTTTACGAGAAGTCTCTCAGGCCTGAGTTCGACATGACATGATGCTCTTTGTTTGTGTTTTGTTTCTAATTCTCCGGCTGTTTTCGAGACTGAAGCTGATCTCCTGGTTTTTCATTTCATTTCATTTCAGCTCAAACTGCTTGATATCGACAGCGTGGATTTACTAGACAAACGCGGGTACTTGACCATTTGCATCTCGCTCCTCAAGGAGGGCAAGATATATTTGCGACGACCGGAAGGAATCAAGGAATGGTACACGACCCTTCAGGTGAATGAGCTCTTTGATGGTTAGGTTGTTTGCATTTTTAAATCGTACCCTCTTGTGAATTTGCAAGCCATTTAATGGCCACTCAAACTCAATTCAAACCAGCATCTTCATGTTTCGGGCATTGCCATTACACCGAAAATATCCCCTCCGCCAACTTGTTCTCATATAGTTATCATCTCTGGCCTCTTTCAGACCCACATCTACGACTGTAAGCGGAAACGCAAGTTTTGGGTGGACTCTTCTCGACAAATCACGGATTCCACCGGAATTGAACAATGGCTCTTGTCCAGGCAAAAAGTGGGAGGCACGACAAACAACACACCCTCAGGTAGGAAGAATAGAAGAGCGAACCTACTTGATCCGATTAGTACAGGGCGCTTAAATGCACACACCATACCATACACGTACTACCTTCTGAATGAGTGTGCGGTATGTAGCAACCAAAGAGCTAAGCAGAAAGCTAGTAAATCAGAAGAAAAAAATCGTGCAATCGAGGTCGAGTGGGTTCGCAAAAACTGTTGTTTTTTTGCAGCAATTTGTCAGAACACATGCCTTAGTTTACTCGAAAACGAGGCCCAATGTGACATCTTAACCTCCTGAACTCCGGTGTTCTTCTTGCTTTGACAAATGATTGCCACAGTTCTTGATCACATTTTTCGTCGGGTTCAAGAATGAATTGCAGTTGAAGATTGAAAATTCACGGCCAACCATCTAATGACATCCCAAAGCCCTTAAAGTTGGGCAAGACCCATGCCGGAAAGGTGGATCATTGAGAAATGGTTCAAATGATGGTTTTTACCGAGATTCGACTCCGAGATAACTGTATTCTAACATGCGAACTTGGCTGGCACTCGCCCACGACCCAGATGATGATGATGATGATGATGAGGTGATAAAATCACGTGTGCCTCGACGATTTTAACTGATTGTAATTAGGTTTGTAGTCGAGTTATTACTAAGCTGCTCAAAAAGATCCAATTCAAGTTATGAAAATGGCAAATACCAATGGAAAAACTAAGGGACACAAATGCAAACGAACCTTGAGAATGGGTGCAAACCTTCCTAAAAGAGGTATGCATTGTATTGAATGAACATAGAAGGGGTTCATGTTTTACTTTAAGTGAGACATGTGGCGAAATCTCAAGGGGCTGAACTGCACTAGTACATTAGCAAATGAATCCTTTTACGTGCCGAGAGCAAAACATGTTTTTTGGAAAAGAAAAAAGATCTAGATTTGCATGCTTTGGATAGCACTATTTATTCCGCCTTCACTTTGTGCACAACCTTCATTATAGATTCTAGAGCTAAGGTGGCTTTGGAATCCACGAATGCACGACTTGTAACCAGGTTTCGAAAAATCATCTCCCCCCCCCCGTTCCTTTCCTTCCCTTCCCTGGTCCCCAAATCTGACAATTTATGGTGCCTAATTGGATCTTTCGCCGTCTTGGACCCCAATAGTGTTTTTCCATGTTTTGAAAATTCAGTTTTGGCCGCTGTCCTCTGAAACATTGAAGCTTTTTTAGTAGCCCCCCAAAAAGATATTTCTTTCGGATTTTCCACCTTGAGACTTGAACAGATTTGCCGGGTCGGCAAATGAAAGGACATCTCCATTTGAGTGATTTGATCCGGTTTTTAGCGTAATTATCTTGAAATTAAGGCCAGCTCCGTCATTTTCCCATGGCCTTGGTGCATCATTTATTCTCTAGCCACTCAGCCAGCCAGCCAGCCAACCCTGTAAATAAAGCACGGCTGAAAAGCGCACAGCGAGAAATGGAAGAGCGGTTCTTCATTTTCTTTCAAGAAGCCCGGCCAAGTTCAGAGTGCAGAATCTAACGGAAACCAGGCAAGCACCATATCATGCCAAATGTCTCTTGAGTCTGAAAGTAGTAAAGCAATCGAATCGTAAGGATCGATAAAAAGAACTTGAAAGCTGCGCGTTTCAAGCCATAAATGGTTCGTGAATGAGTATGTGTGTGTGTGTATGTGTGTGTGTGTGTGCGTGTGCGCGTTCGTTTCCCATTTGACGCAACTTCCGATTAATTCGCACATTTTTTGTCGTCATTCTGGCTCATAGTTCCATAAACCACGGAGCTAAGCCGGAGAATGAAATTTCCAGCGCACATATTCTGGTGGTCGTACTACGCGTTATCCCACTGTACAAGAACGTGCACTGTCGAGGCATGGCCAAAGATTTGTTTTCGGGCTGCGGCGACCTTCAAATTAACGATTTAGGCAATAAAATCTGAGGGGAGTACAATAGTGCTAATATGGGATTTTTCTCAGCTTATCATCAAGCTCCTAATACGGTTACTTCCATTTCGATTGATCACATGAATCTCACCAAGAGGAAGCGTAAATATTTCAGAGCGGAGTGCGCATAACCGAACAGATATGTAGGTATTTGGCGATTGGCTTAGGGTATCATGCTTGCACACGATGTCATTAAAACATGGAAATAATGAAGAAAAGTATTGAAACATTGGAAAGAACATTGCAAATGCCTTGTCAATGGCGCACATGCCTCTTTGTTTTGTGCATTTAGATTGGCTCTCAAGCAAAATTCCGCATGTGATTCAGTAATTCTTTAGATATATTGAAAGACTGGCGCTTGGCACTTTCACCGTACTCTGTGTATTTCCAGGTAATCAATTTGGGTACTCCGCCTCGAATCCCAATATCATGGACTCATCCTCGTCTGGGTTGTCCTCGGCACATTCTGGAACCACAGCCCCTAATTCGAGGCACACCTCGGTGGAAAGGCCCAATAACATCTCGAACGGTGCTCGACATCCCTTCACCATTTCGCGTAGTCAAATCCTGGACAAAAACAACAATGAGAACATGGATCATCTGAATGATTTTGACCGTCGTGGCTTCGGGGATGGACTTGAAGCGAAGAAAAGAGACCCCGGCGATTTCATGACTGCCAGACGAGAGCGAATCATGAAGGACGAGAAGTTGTCTAAAACTAGTCACGAGATGGCGCACAACGCGTCCGATCCACCATCGATGTTATCTGCTTACTCCTCTGGTCCAAGATCCATAGATAATACTAAAGTCAAATTGACGACCTCGATCAGCAAAAGTAATGGGTTGTCCCAATCCCCACAATTGCAAATTCACTCCCCAAAGTCCCAACAACCCATTCAGCCTCCGCCCCAACCACAACCACCTCGGGGAATCAACAGAATGCTATGTAAGTGCAAAAATGTATTGGATTGAATTTTCAGCTCCTATATTGGTGGCAGTGCCGAAAGGTCTAATGTAGTACGAAGTACATGCTACATGTTGACTGGCTTGAGCTTTTTTTCCTAAGGCAAGGAGGGGAAAGGTTTTTTGATCAAATGATTAGTTGGAACTGAACAAGTTCCATGGAAAATGGAAAGAAGGACCTAATAATAATGAAAACACTCTTTTGAAAATGTTTCTCGAGTTGAAACCTGCAAGTTTTAACAAATAATGGAGGAGGCGGAAAGTCAAATGATGAGTGCTTTTTTACAACAAATACCATTAGGATGGAATTAAAAACTAACTAGGGAAAATTGTGCTTCACAAAACAACGAGGAGGGAAACGTTTTAGTACATAGATAATGAGCTATAATTAGGACTAGGCGAATGAACTTCAAATTTTGAACTAGATCTGAACTATTTCTAGTACCTTTTGGTATAAAAACTGTTTTCCATACTTTTTGATCAAATGAGCACCTCCCTGGAACTTTAAAGGGACGATAGATTGGCTGCCTATGCTGGCCGGGTGAGGTTAAATCCTCCAAACTTAAGTATTAAACAAACTGAAACATTCATCTCCACAATACGAAAATCACCTCGGTGTAGTTGAAGTGGTTTGAAAGTCCTCTAAAATTAAACACGAGCAAATAAACCGAAAGAAACTCTTTTCAAACACTTTGACGGCTTTTCAAATAACTTTTAAAAAACTGGTTTTGTTTTTCAGCCAACTATTTTCGTAGATGTAGTCATAATGGTCCAAAGTTAACCCAAAACAAGAAATTAATATTGGCATGTCAAGAACTTATTTTGTCATGAGAAACTTTACCACACTTTGCCATAACGAATAAGAGATTTCCAACATTTCAAAGATAGCTGCAAGCTAACTTTTTTACAATACAGAATAAATGATTTAGAAGTGTTTGTTTGTGACTGCTCAACGAAAACATTCTTGGTAAAGCTTACGTAGATGTCAGCTGGGAAGCGTAATGAAGTCAAGAATAGTTTCAAACATTTCCCAATTGAATCCTCCTAATCATACATTGTTATTTGAAATGTAGAAAAGTTGAAGAGGGGCCAAACAGAGCTCAACCAAATTGGCTCCTATTTTGAGGTCGCTAGCTTCTGTGCCAATGTATAATTGAACAGAGCTCTTGGACAACGAACCGTGCTTTGAATCATCTGAAGGGGCTGGAAAGATAGGTTACTTATGAAAAATGAACTTTCATTTTCTTCGGCCATTTTGGGCCGGATTAGATTCCAAACTTTTTACATAACATCACCTCAAGCCGAAAAACTTCCGTATAGATCACAGCAGTTTTGGTCATCCATTTTTGGAACAATATGGTCCAGAAGAAATGGTTTTTTTTTACAGTTTTTCTAGCAAACGAGTTTCTTGAACATCTGATATTGATGTATCATCCGATGCAAATCCGATGCAAGACGCCGCCATGTTTCAAAATTGTATGAACCTTTATAGACTAAGCAAACGGATAAGGCGGATAAGCATCGCCCAGAAGCTCTTTGATCTTATTGGCGTTCTTCCCCGCCTCTGAGAGGTTGACGGCATAATTAATCTGAACTTGAGACAGGTGGCGTCAACATGCTAGGGCAAAATAGGAATTGTTGAATCATGGTCAGGGGAGCACAAATTTTCAATTTGCCAAAAGGTGCTTAAAACTTGTCCTGCAATATTTGTATTTTACCAAGCCTAAGGAGTTACAACAATAGTTGATAGCATCACAAAGGGAATGCAGTTTGATTTGGGAAGCAACTTGTACCTACCTCTTGTGAACTATCCCGGTTTTTTTTGGTTTGGTGTTTCATGAGCTTTTCTAACCACTAGAGGAATAATCCGCAGTTCTATTAAAATGAAAGTTTATATTTCGTCTCTTCTTAATCGTTATCTTGATATGATATTTGGTCTACCAACGAATTTGAGTTGGCAGACCTGGCTGGCATATTCAAGCAAAATTTGGAAACGAATAGCTACTTTTTGATGATACATGTTTATTGCTTACCTTTTTGTTTCTTATGTGGGCCGAAAATAACTCCCATGAAACGAGCTACTGTGAGGAAACCTGAATCATTTTTTCCGACCCAGGACAAATTACAAAATGAATGAATGAATGCTTTTGCTCTTGCACTTCTAAAATAACATGGGAATTTTCGGCTAGGTTAATAAAAAATATAAAGACCATTGGTTGGCGATTGCGTGCTACTGGCCCACGACAATCATTGATTTCCCCTCAAACTATCACCCCCTCCAAATTGCGTCCATTCTTAGTGATTGAATCATCATGACGGATTGGTCGCTGTCCTTAAATTGGATTGGCTGAACGAAATGAGAATTGTCATCAACAAAAAAGTGACGATGTTGAGCATAGTGGAGCATCCACAAAATTTGACTCCTTGTGTCGAGGGAACAATGAAAAACCTCTAATAGACTGGTCTTGTGTTGCAATTTGTTGAAGATACACATGACCCCTCAAAATCCTGTGAACCACGGGATCTTGTTATTACTGAATTGGTAGGTAGCAAGCCCGTCTTTTAGATAGTGTCCTCCAAATTCAATTGTCATCGATTCAAGTTGTGAAGAGTTGGAACCAGTTTTCTGAGTGATGAATCCCTGGGAATTTGGATTTTTATTGGTTACTGCGAGATATGTTGTCACCTTCTTGGTTTTATCTCTCTGACAGGTTTGCATGGTCATTACTTGGATCAAGGTTCAGATTGGTAGGGCAATACGTACCTACGTACATGCAAGTGGAAATGTGGCAAGACGACATTCAAATCTGGCCTTGAAAAATGAATAAACTATACTACTCATTTCGTTTCATCAATGACTAGAATAGGAACAAGCAATGCCCTCAACTTCGAACCCTGAAAAATAATTCGCACACTAACATTTATCTGGGCACTTTCAGTGGTGAATGAACTGATTCTCAAGGAGCAACTCGTCGGCGAGGATTCGTGTTCGAAATCCGGAGGAGGCACAACGGATGAGTGTTCATCATCGGACATGGATATGAGTACGACAACCACCACTAAATCATCCTCGCCTCGGTCTACCATGCAAATCGTGGCGAGCATGTCTCCACCCAACAAGTCCATTTTGAGAATCAAGAAGGTGTCCGACGATTCTGGTCATGATTCTGGGCATAACTCCATGCATACGAGTGAGTAGGCGGGCATTTCGATTTCGAACGTCCCTTTGATACTGGTTGGCCAAAGATGATGATGACAATGGTCAGGATCATGAGGACAATGATCAACTATCTTCCCTTCTTTTCCAAGATTGTGAGACCAAGTATTTTTGACTACATTCCGCTCTCAGCCATTGGCTTGAGGTGCTCGTTGACAAAGGTGTTTAAGTAATTGGTTGAGAACCATTAGTGGGTATTGGTAGGTAGTTGCCCACAAGGACCGAACTAGTTGAGAGCTTGGTGGTACACATATGTCACACAATGACTTCGAGGGAAAAACGTTATCTGTGTTAAAGTAGCCAAAACTCTCGACGCACGCATGATTTTCGGTTTCAGGAAGTTCATTTTATGTTGCTTTGTGGTAATGTGAAACAATTCAATCAGTTATGCAGTAAATAGATAAATTGAAGCACTTTCGGTGGAATCTCTAATCCACATGGGAAACTGTGATCCCAATAGTTGACAAAACGGTGCAAAAAATTTACACCAAAGCATATACATCATGTTCAAACGATACCACGTGACAATGCCTAGCAAAAAATACGATTGCTGTTGTTATGAAATATCAACCAGTCATTTTGACCATTAGGTTTGGGAAATTAAGTTGTGAGTTTAGAAACCAACAAGCTGATTTACCCACGTCCTAGTCTTAAAAGCAACACCACCAATACATATAAAGTCAAGTGCCTTTCTTATCCCCAATGTTCTACGTCACGCTTCAAAATATGGTTTGTGCTCTTTTAATGATGGACTTTCCCTTTAGATTCTTCTGACTCGAATTCCGACGGTGGCACGCCCGAGGATCACTCAGCCAGTCCTCCAAGCATGAAAAATGGAGGCACCACCAGTGTGGTAACCATTAATGGAACATCCGTCAAGCAACCTTACACTAGCTTGGAAGATTCCCTTATCTTGTCCAGTGATATTTCTTCCACTCCAGCCGAACTGCGGGCTTCCAAATCGAATTTTATTCGATTCAGAGGTAATAACTGGTTACCAATAGCAAACAACTAACTACAATGACCTTTTTCATCATCATGGCTTCCCTCTTGAGAACTGTCTTAGACAAAAAACATGCATTTATTATGGCTTTGGTTTCATTTCAGATAAATCCTGCATTGCCACAAGTTCATTGAGAAATCCACTGTATCGAAAGACCTACTCGTTGGGTCAAGTCATAACCGATCTGTAATCTCAATTGAGTATCCTTGTTGTTTGAGCGTAACGTGAGGCATGAAATACATAGATTTATCAAATCGATTTACTCTGTTAATGCTTGTTCTCGATAACAATCAGGGTTGCTCGTGAGAGTCTATGATTGAGCCAGAATTTCGACTTCATCCAATTCATAGTATCTTTTTTGAGCTGAAGGTAGCCGGTGTGGATCTTGTCATCTACCATGATATACGTCAAAGGGATAACCAGGCCTAATACGAAATGGTAGAAAAATTGGGAGACACATAATAGTCTGGATCGAGCCCCCGAGTTGAGCGTCGCGTCCCATGGAACATGAGAGAAATACATCTCGGGAACAAGCGCTAACAAGATCAAAGGAACTGAAAAGAACATCTTGCTGAAATACTAACAAGTAATACCAATTTAGGATAACTTTACCTTGAACCATCTTCAGATTAAGTAAATCCGCGAAAGTTCTTTTGGGTGGAACGTAATTGCTCAAACCTTGCACTTCTAGAAAAACGGAACAAGTGAAATCATCCCATTCGACAATATATATAGAGAGAGAGACAGATAATACTCACCGTTTCGATTCTTCAAGCATTTTCTACTTTTCATTTTCGTAACAAATGAGGCTGTAACCATAATGCACAAAGAATAAATGATCAAATGTGTTAATAACCGGTCAACTGTGTTTGGTCTCTTATTTGGCTCGGTTCCGGTGCACAAAAAGAATCTCAGATTTTGATGGTCCTCTAGCAGCCACGTTAACGCGCATAAATGAAGGGCTATTAGCGCGTTCCAAACATGAACAAATTGCAAAGCAAATTGATCATTGAGGTATCCCACATTAGACCAGACCGTGCAATAAAGGATCCGCAACAAGTGGCCTTCCCCTGCCAAAAGATAGGTCAGTAGGAATCGGGAGTACTTCCAATGAACGGCCAATGTGCAAATGGAAGTGGGAAGAGGTCCGTATAATTGACGAATGATATCGATCCAAATGGGACACACGTTGTGACACACATTGAGGGTCAAAATGCCTACTTGCAATTGCCGAACAAGTGTGGAATATTGGTCATCTTTGATGCCCTCGATCACAGCAAGATTAAAGAATGTGCCTATTGTGACACTTGGTAGCCACAGGCAGGCCGATATGAAACGATTCAGCCCATCGTCAAAAATTGGGGAGAAGAAATCCTCACTCTCCACTGGCATTCTTCTCTCAACACTCTTCGTTGGACTACTTACATGCTGTTCATCGTAATTTGAATCCCTCGATCCACTTTCGCGCTTGAGAGATTCACGTAGAGGGACAAATTGAAGAGAGCAACGGCAATTTCCCGTTCTTGATGAACAACCTCAATCCAAAAAATCCGATGCTCTCTCTCTCCCTTAGTTAACGTCCCCACTAGCTTGCAGTAGGGCCAGATTTGACGTTTTTACTATTAACAAGTTTATTTGGACCATGGAGCTTCCACGAAAGCTTCCAATCTTTTTGCCATGTAGTTCATAAAATGATCATGAATTATATTGAGAGTACTTCTTGACATTTGTATAAATGAAACGCATGGATTGAAATAACTGACACAGGATTTCTCCCCCTCACGTCAAGACACTTCCTACCATTGACCTATTTGGGATTCAAGAATCGTACGTTGCATATTAATCCCCTTAATGAGGATCTATCATTTGATATCTACTTTAACTTTTATACTTTTATTTATGATTGTTCATGCACGTACGTATTTACGTATTTTTCATATCCTCAATCAATCAAATGACCTAGAATCGCATTAAAGCTATATATAGTAGATAATGTACGAGCTATCACATCAATCGCCAGTCAATTTAACCGAAACCGTCTCACATCAATAAAGTTCCATGGGAGGAGATTTCCTGAAGCGGTATCCCGTTGCACTTCCCCAAAGACTTCAGCTCCCCGGAACACAGAGCCCTGACGATTGATCCTCAAATTTTTTTTTGATCTTGGGGGGAAATTACTTGAATTATCATTTAAAGTACAAGTTGTCGTTTCTTCGAAAAATAATTAAGTTACATGCATTTGGAAGCAAAGTAGAGACGAAAAAAGAAGTACACCAAGAATCATATCTAATCTTCTTTACAGATGGCATTCTAGAAGCATCCAAAGAGCGGTAATGACTCCGGATCCAAGTAGCAACTGTCTGATGATGTCAGCACCAATTTTGGGAGGTCACTAGGCTACTTTTCACTACAGTAGAGGTGCTAAAAACCAAGATACTACGCGCAATATCAGACAAAAAAAACTTTCTAAGGTTTCAAAAAGTTTTTTTTCAGGTTTCCCAACTCAGGGATATTCCCACTTCGCCGTTACAACCAATGTGCGACATTGATTATTACCTCACCCTCGGGAATAATCCCAGGTTCGCCCATTTAACCAGTTAAGGCAGCAGTTAAGGCATCAATTTATGCTGTGATTTAAATACTGCAAAGAAGTTTGGACTCGGCTAGCCTGGGGTTCGAACCAGGATTCGCAGATTGGTAAGCAGATCCATGCCCCTCCAATAGGGCATGTTTAGTGCAAGATATTCAAGAAAAATGTAGTGCAGCAAGACTGATATTGAGCATTTTGAGGGAGACGAACATTACAGCCAATGAGATTTATGGATAAAGAAACTTATTGCAGCTCTTGCTAACGTCTGCTTGAAGGATGATGCATATAAAAATGCCTCATTGGGATGAAAACTTGACGACAGACGTTCTAGGGATGAAGAGTCTCGGAGCAAACGAGCCAAAGGAAACAACATAGTTCTAGCATGTGACGGCACCCGATTTTTAATTATATATCTAATAAGCCAATCTCACTCACAATCTTTGTTTTTGGGTGCTTGGGTCGAATCGAAGCCAGCCATCACATCGTATAAATTTTGCAATAGGCAGTGTCATGTCCGGTACCTGATTGGTTCTCCGTCTGTGGGGGTGGATTTAAATTCTAAAATTTCCTTTGGAAAGGGTTAGGGAGGAGTATCCAAGTGGCGACCTATCCGCATCCACGCCATCAAGGGGAGAAGATGCTTACCTTGAAAACGCAGCCTGTTGGACAACACGGCTACTTCAGCTCTTTAAATCATATGAGATAAAATTGGCGTCATTTATAGGTAAAACACTCGAACCACTTTTATTTGCCAGCTAGTAAAGGCCACTTCATGACTACTAATGTCAAGGGAAATGTTCATGAGTAATGAATGATACTGTTTGTTCATCACTGAATGCTGGTCTAGTCGCCCTCATGCACGGATATCATTTGCGCAGAGTTCTCTTAGAAAAGAGACTGAGCTCGCGTCTCAGAAGTTCAATCTAAGTAATTTGTACCATGAAAAGAATCCATCATAACCAAAATAGAAAAAAGAAATTTCACTGCATTCTGGCTACAAGCTGCTTCAACTTGGGATCGAAGGCCGGATGAGAGTTAGACGTTCTCCAGAACTTGATCGGCCTTTCCCTCCTCATTGGCTCGGCTAGAAGCCAAAGCCTTTAGATGTGCATCAATTCTTTCTTTCAGGGCTGAATACTCTTGAGTCATGGGATCCTTCGTCGCCTCAGGGGTTCCATATGCTGCGGGTTCGGTTAACTTCATGATATTTTCAAGCCTAGTGCCATTCACTTTGGTGTACACGAACCAAAGAAGTCTCATGAGATGTCGAACAAAGTTGTCATGGTTAATCGATGTGAAAAAGAACTCATCAAAAACACATGTACAAAAATCTTGAGCGTCAAAATCATCTCTCATCTGCAATAGGTAAAATGAAGATTGTGAGCTTTATTATAAAGTTCCAATCAATAGCCTAATTTACTCACCAGGATGAGGTTGGTCACCAAGCTATGCATAAATGTGTCTTCGTAAGGATGCATATGAACAACGTTGGCCAAGAATCCTAAAACTCGTTTCAGGCCCGTGGCATCTTTGGCACGAGCTGTTTGCAAAGTGTAATGCATAGCTAAGGTCGTGGCCACCAGGGAACTGCCAATGAAGTTCTGGGAACAAACATTAAGAATGTCATTCATAGCAGTGGACAAGTCAGGATTTTGAAAACAATTACCTGATACGACTCTGGGGGAGGGCCCGAATGTTCAATAACAATTTGAGCTGTGGCTCGGTCCTCAAGTGGTAGCTTATTATTCTGAGCCCGCACTTGATCGTCCACGATGAGTGACATGAGCGCAGGAATGAACTTGGTCACCAACTTCGGATCCAACTTGGGCTCGGCAAATTCTTGAGTCTCGATCATTTCCCAGGCCGACAGGCCCAAGAACAGCATTCGAAGAAGGAGGTGGAGGATGGTGTTATCACGCGGCATACCCTCACGCTCGACCTGATGGTTTAAAATCTTGAGAGCCGAGGCGGCCAAGAAGTGAATGGCGAACGGGTCACATAAGGTCATAGACAGGTCACCCAAGACTTGTTCCTGTCCACGGCGAATGGCGTCCAGGATGCCCTGAAGCTCGCGCGACTTCTTGACGTCCACGTTCCGTTCTCGGATGCAGGCGTCGAGACACCAGGTAAAGTTATGGCACGGATCCACGGACACGATATCCTGGACTTCGAGGTCGTGAAGCGCCATCAAAAGTTCGGCGCGTAACGTACAATAATGCACGTTCCGCGTACGGAGGAAGAGGGTGCGCAAGAATTGAAGCGTCATGTCGTAGAGCTTGACATTGTTGCCAATCATATCGGCCAATCGCTGAATCACCTCGAGTTGGCGGCGGGCCTTAGGCGAGAGGGCGAAGAAGGCATTGGGCGCCTCGTGGCGATAAAGGAGAGCTTCTTTGTCGCGAATGTAATTACTTAGATGAGGCGAAACTTCGTCGCCAAACAGGGACTGATTGTCGCGCCAAAGATGGCGCTTAATCACGATATCGCAGTCTTCGTAGAGCTCTTTGTCACGGACCAGGACCTTGAGATATCGATCCTCGATAAAGCTCATCTGCTTCAAAACGCTCATGACCACGGGTCGCAAGGACTTGATCTTGATGACGGGAAACGACTTGACCAAGAGCTCTTTGAGTTTCCGTTCTCGCTCTTTGGCACTGATGCCGGATTGAGCCGTGGGGCCCGTGATTTGTTGAATAAGCCGCTCGCGAAGATCCTCCAACACGGAGTTGTGAAAGTCCAAGCGTTTGATCCCGTGGAGGTCCAGCATGGGCAGCATGGGTCGCAGCGAGGGCAACAGGATGCCGTTTTCGATCTGGAAGTCCTCGATGGCCTTGAGCGGGTCGGTGCACGAAGTCAGGGCTTCCTTCAGATAGTCGCGCCCTGGAATCCCAATCTCCTCCAAGCCGAAACCCGACGACGAGCCCGATGACGAAACCACCGCAGAGCCACCCGCCACGCCACCCGTGAGCCCACCTGGGGTGGTCCCGCCACTCGTCAAGCCGGACAAGCCCGACAAGCCCGACGACGAAGCGGGCAGGGCCACGGCGGAAGCCGAGGTGGTATGTGGGCCGGCGGTTGAGGCCGAGGCCAAGGGATGGGTGGCGCTGGCCATGGTGGGCTCCAGCACCTCGGCCGGGATGAGTGTACGCCTGGGTCAAGGCCTGGCTTTCTGGCTTTCCGGGTCCCCAAAAGGACGGGTCCGCCAAGCAATTGAGCACTTGTCCAACTCACAGAGCTCTCCTTGGCCCGATCAATGGAATTGTTGCTTTGGTGTCTTCAATGCCTCAATTAAGCCCTCCAGCCAGCCATCTTGATCGAATGGACTTGGTTGGACATTCAAGACCCAAGACTCGCAGCTCATTCACGACAACTGCCTTGATATCACTGGCTGGCTGGCTGGCTGGCTGGC